>NC_141622.1:20672964-20945464 GCF_047967505.1 Dipteris shenzhenensis
TCCATAGTACCAACACATTTGGATTTGGATCTACTATTTCTTGACTTGTCACGATGTCCAAGGCTATTTACTCTCTCTCTTTGTCTTCCCTTGTTCTCAAAGGCCAAATCATCACCTCATGTTTCACCTTTCTTTTCTATCACATTTCCTTGCTAAGGAGAACATAGACAATGTCATCAAAATTTAATGTAGTTGACCAAAAATAGAGTTACTCATAGCCATGACCAAGCTATCCCAAATTTTTGGCAAAGAGCACAAAATTAGGATAGCTCGAACCTTATCATCAAAGTTTACTCCTACAAACCTTAGTTGGCTTGTATTTGTATTGAATTGATTCAAATGATCAGCTATCAGCCCACCTTCTAACATCTTTAGATTGAATAGATGCTTCATAAGAAATAACTTCTTATTTAGAAGCTAATGGTTTTTCATAAAATGTATCCAGTGTGCTCATCAAGTCTTTTGTTGTCTTTTGTTCGAAAATGTTGAAAGCCACTGATGCTCCCAAACATAGTTGAATCGTTTCTAGCACCCTTTTGTCACACTCAAGAACCTGCTAGTTTTTAGGTGACATACTCATAGGTTTCTTTTCTATCCGTGCTAATGGCAAGAAAAGGTCCTTCTATTATACATAATCCTCAATTTGCATCTTCCAATGCTGGTAGTTTTTACCATTGAACTTATCAATTTTTAGCTTACCTTATTCCACCATTTCTCCCACTTGAATCAAGAACCTCCTTCCAAAAAAGTTAATGGATGTTGCTCAGATAGATGCTTTGATACCAAATGTTAGGAGAAATGCAATATTGGTGCAACACTACAAGAAGAGAAATGCGTAAAATGCACAATACAAAAGGTGCAAAAAATGGAAGAGAAAGAGAGACACCAATATATGTGGTTCACCCATTATGGGCTACATTCACAGCAAAGAAACAACCAATCCTATGTTTTTCTTATCCAACAAGTGAGAAGATACAAGATACAAGTAGTGTGTCCACTGCTCTCCTGCTATGTGAGCCACACCCTTATCTTACAAGTTTGACCACACAACTCATGTACCAATTCTCATCTATTTTTGGATTCAGTGTTGTAAGGCCTAAACCCTTACCTAGGGGAGCCTAATGCATGTTGTTGGCTCGTTGTTGGCCCCCCTTGGACCCCCGAGGTGATAGTCCTAGGGGGGGCATTGCCCCCCTTACTACCCTTCATGGAATGGGTATAAGCATGCCTAGATCCCAATCATAGCAAAAACAACCTTTGAAAAAAATATCAAGCTCCACATATAATAGTGGAGAAGGTTTAGAAGTGTAGGAAAGAGCTTACAAGGAAAAGGGAAGAGTAAAAACTAATTTGGGAGGAAAGAGAAAGAAATCACATGAGGATATGAGGCAAAGAATCACTTCATGTTTTTTGGAGCACCCAAAGCATTGGTATATCCATCTCACTATAGGCATCAAAAATACACACAACATATCGATGGCTATATCAATGATAATAGAGAACAAGATAGTTTCGATTAAAATTTTGACCTTTTTGGCATGTTTGTGGATGTGTGAAGATGGATAGGAGGAGTGCAAGATCATCCTATAAAGATCTAATGTTTGGGAGATGGGAATGGATTTGTGAGAGGTTGGCTCATCCTTGTACACACTGCAAGTGACAAATTTAACATGAGTACCATCTTGTATTGCAACACATGCAAGATTATGGAGACATTTCAGAAGATGATTTTTAAATTCTTAATGTTAATGAAAATTGTTCATCTGTCAATCAATGTTGTTCAAGTCCATGATTGCATGCATTATCGCACACACTATAATTATTTACATGAAACTATTATACAAGCTAAGGGCGAGAGAACCAAATGCTCCCATACTTGCACCTAACTTGGCCATGCAAGCAAAGATATTTAAGAAAAGTTGTGATGAAGGAATGCATAGATCATGATTGGATCCTGAGGATAGCTTCGATAATGTTCAAGATGAGGATACTCTCCTTGATGTTCGAGATGAGGCTATGAATGAATGTTGAATGCAGTTTGTAGTTGCAAAAAGTACACATGATGTCTAGGTCTAAGACATCATGTAGGAGTTACAATCAACACCCTTGTATGATGGTGCTTAGATGTTTAAACTATAGGCTTCATTTTCAATCCTAAATTTGCAAGAAACATATGGTTATCTAGACACTAGAGTCTAAGCTTTATGAGGTTAGTGGCTTATATCAATTGATGTTTGGACCTTATTTGAACATTAATTAATATCATGTTCTTAATGTTTTGTATATGAGAATTGCATATCTTGTTCCAAAATATGGTGCCTCAACCAAATACCATGCTTGCAACAAGGGATGAAGCAAAAAAAATGTTGACAAGTGTTGGCATGGATTATGACACTATCCACACTTGTCCTAATGATTTTTTTCTCTTTTGTCATGAGAATGAGGATTGGTTAGTTGTTTAGAGTGTGGAACACATTGTTATAGATAGAAATTGCAATGTGAGGCCATCCTATTAAAGTTCTTGAGATGGTTTTCAATAATCACAAGAATACAACATATGTTTAGGTGCAAGTCCATTGTAGAGTTGATGACATGGCATGCCATACATTGCTCCACTAATGATAATTAGGATTCCTCTAGATTGTGCTTGTTGGAAGCACATAGAAAACATGTGGCTGAACTCTGTAAAGGAGCCCCACAACTTACATCTTGGGTTCATTATGGATGGCATGAATTAAGCATGAATCCTTTTGGGCTATGCTCAACATCTTGGTCGACTTTGTTAACCCATCTTATTATCTATCAGGACATGGGTTAGCAGTTTAAGTATGAAGAGACATGTAATGAAACGTTACAGCTACTGGGAAGTGGTTTATTGATTGGGCGTCACGGTGTAGATCTCTCTCAAAAATGTTCTAATCTTGTAACCATATGAATCTCAATTGAATAATGGCTATATTGCCAATCTTCTTTTTATTTTCAACTTGTTCTTCATATTGTAATACAAAATCAGAGAGAGAGAGAAAGAGGGGGGGGGAGAGAGAGAGAGAGAGAGAGAGAGAGAGAGAGAGAGAGAGAGAGAGAGAGAGATTATTTCTAATTGTTTACTAATACTTATTTGGAGAGAAGAGATAACATTGCATAGTAAGGTTCAACCTTTGCATTACAACCCATTTTGACTGAATACAAACTTAGAGTTTCAACCCTGTCAACATTGCTGATCCCTGGGGCACCAACTCAATATGTATTATGTTACTACCCTATCCAAAATCCAGGGTATGGGGGGACAAGGTCCATATAGAATATGCAAGGATTTCCTTTAAAAAATTTAAATATGTAAGGGAAAAATATGAAAATCTCATCCCCCCCTCCCACTAATCAAAAGGCATATACCTTAAAAAATATGCAAAATTTTAAGATTTGTACATATTTTTCAGCCCAAGGGAGGGGTCTTTTGGATGGGGGGGGGGGGAGAGACAAAAAATATGCTAAACTATGAAAACCCATCCCCTTTCAAATTAATGTGACTTTTTCATGTTTTACCTAAATTTCAAGGTGTAAAGACATATTTGAAGCTCTTTTAGTGTAGAACACAACCATGTTAACTTAGCTAATTTCTACTCATGGCATATTGTTAAATTCATCTCATACTCAAAATTTTGATAGGTTTTTTTACTAAAGGGAGTTGACACCCTAGGTGTTGATCCTACGGGTTCAAAAACTCAATCAAGTTTGGTGATCATGGACTACGAGGGTGCATTGGTACACATTGCAATATGAGAAATCATGTGCAATCAAATGGATAGTTCTAGTGTTACAACAATGAAAACATAGTGGGTCTTATTCCTAGCCAAGAGATCTAGATTGCCCCAATCTAGAGTTCCATAAAAGATATAGGTTATGACTTTTCCGAACACAAATGGAGTAGGTATGGTTTCAAAATCCTTTTTTAAACTTAACAAAGTAAAAATGAATGTGGGCATGGCAAGGCACATGTAGGAGAATGAATGTTAAAAAAACAAAATGATGAAGATGCAATATTTAAAAGGACACGTCTACAAATTTGACTCAAAAGAGAGCAAATACAACAAATTAATGAACAAGAAATAAGGGGTGGTGGGATGGAACCCAAAGTCCCATCAAGGGTGGACAACAAAGTCCAAAGAGCATCTAAGGAAGAAGCAAACACAAAAAGTTCACAAGATTAGTTTAGAGCAATTCTAGAGGTTGCTCCAATTGTGGGGTTTGATGGCCTGGATACAAGAAGAACCAATTGCTGATTTCCTTTTAGCTTCTTTTAGCCTAAAGAGTTAGAATACAAAGGGATACCACCCGATCTTCCACCACTTACGAAACTAGACAGTACTATCCCCAAATATTTTGAGAAAGCACCAAAACATGCGGTAGCAAGTGCTAGAAGAAACAACATGAAATCGGACAAAGAACTTTACCAAAAGAAGGATTCAGAAAATGAGGTTGAAAGATCCAAAAATTAGGTAGAATCGAACACAAGATCCAAATTTGAAGATGAGGGAACCCCAGTAGAAGAAATTAATAAAGAACAAACATTTCATTAATTTTGGACTTGTCAATGTCCAAATTCATTTTTATAAGTACCTTTGGACAAGTTTTTGGATAAAATTTAAGAAAAATTCCCACTATTCAACACACATATCAAAACATAAAACGAGTATTTTTAAATAATTTTTTAAAGGAAATAAAGTCAAAATTATAAAACTTAACATGAAGAGTTAAGTTGCACCAAAAGATTAGAAGAAGTGAATTCTCATAATATTTATAATGATGTTAACAAACACCTTTAAAAGTTACAATAAGACTCCAGATTATTATCACTAGAAGGCATCAGTATTTGCTATTTCTATCCAAGATTCAACCCATTCCTATGCTACCACCATCTCGTCATGGTCAATATAATTATAACTACATAAAAGAAATAAGAAATTATTAAAATTTTCCTTGATAGGACTTTCTCAGTTCCATATGACTTGTGCTTCATGTGGTGGAAATTTCCCATGATGAGTGCTACGAGAAGTAACCTCACTTAAAATGTCTACTAGTTCTCTCCTATATGAAATAAAACTATTTATTTCGGTAATATACCTAATTTTTTCTCCCCTCCCTCCCTAGGTGCTTCTAAAGAGCAAACTCCTCTCTTTCATCTTGGGCGAGTGGATTGCATTGTCTTTTTCTTTGCTCTATGTTTGCCTCATTCTTAGTGATCTAATATTTATTGCTACTAATGGCAACCTCCATGAAGGAGATGACTTCAAAAAGATCCATGAAGCATTAAGTTATGAGAAGATGGAATGAGGAACAAGAGAAAGTGAGGGAGTAAGGTGAGATGGAAGAAGAGTGTGAGAGTAAGGCTGTGAGATGGAAGAAGAGTCTAAGAATGGCAAATGAAAGCAGACTGGAAGGTGAGATGGAAGAAGAGTTTGAGAGTAAGACTACGAGCGAGATGGAATGAGGAGTAAGGATGAGGATAGGAGAATGGTAATGAGAGAAAAATAGAAGAAGAGTTCAAGAGTAAGGCTGTAGGCAAGATGGAAGGAGGAGTAAGGCTGAGGATAATAAAGCTAAGGATAGGAGAATGGTAATGAGAGCAAAACTCTGAGGTGAGATAGGAGAATTTAAGGAAGTGTAGACTCGTAATGTGAGATGAAAGATTTAGAATTAAGTGATTGAAGTGAAAGATTACAAATAAAGTGAGTTAAAATTTTGAAATATTAGGAGAGGCTAAGATGTTACTATGGTGATGGTTGGAGGACACTAGACTACTAGATTTTGTAAAGTAACAGATGCAAGACTGTAATGCGAGACATGTGAGACAATAGATTTTGAGTACATTGAAATCCAAGAAATAAAGTTATCGAAGACAGGAATGATATAATAATTAGACTCTTATCATGATATGCTTATTGTATATAATAAATTAGACTTTGAATAAAATGAGACCAATTAAATAAATTTAGAGAGGATGAGTTGTCGAAGACGGTAGGAGAACGATCTACTAGATATAAAGTGAGAGGAAGATATATCACTATCATGACATTAGGAGAACTCTTTACTAGATCATGTGAGGTAACAAGTGCAAGATTGTAATGTGAGATGACAAATTTTGAATAAAGCAAAATCTATGAAATAAAGGAATGGAATTGATATAATTATTGCATTCTTATCATGAGATTCCATAGAATGTATATAATATATTGGACTGAAAGATTCTATTATTTCCATCATCACACATTTAAAATATGTATCCATGAGTAAATGCATCCTATGTATTGACACATCTAATATAATCAACCAAAATAACATTATGAGCGAATGAAAACAAGCAAATAAATGCAATGTTTTGGTGGCTTTGCACTTGTACCATCTACATGCATCACTTGCCAATAAAGTTTTGGCTACTTTAGAATAAATTGCACTACATGCTTCACAATGAAGTCAACTATAATGCTTGATGCAGACTCCATTGTGATGCTTTGGGAGTAGCCTCTTTCTTTGGAGGCTTAAAGTTTCTTTTGGCGTATATGGGATCCTCCTTCGGGCATAGAATTTGTCTACTTCCAAGCGTGGACTCGGTTGTGATGGTTTGGGCATAGAGTCCTTTTGAGGTTGTGATTCTCTAGGCATACATTGAATCTCTACTTTTAAACATGGAATCAGTTGTGATGCTTTGGGCATAGACTCTTTTAGAGGTTGTGAATGAATCTCTTCTTCCTCTCATGGACTCTATTGCGATGCTTTGGGCATAGAATCCTTTAAAGGATTTGGGATAGACTCTATTTTGAAGGCTGTGATGCTTTGGGCATAGATTGAATCTCTACTTTTGCTCGTTCCAACTCTATTGTGATGCTTTGGGCATAGCCTCCTTTAAAGATTGTGATGCTTTGGGCTTAGATTGCATAGATTGAATCTCTACTTCTGCTCGTGGAGTCTATTGTGACGTTTTGGGTGTAGACTCCTAGGGCATAGAATGAATCTCTACTTCCACTCGTGGACTCGGTTGTGATGCTTTAGGACTAGACTCCTTTAAAGGTTGTGAATTTTTGGGAGTATATTGAATCTCTACAAGTTTCCTCAAGAGCCTTTGATGCAAATTTAGGTGTGTCAATTACTTGAATTGTAGATTGAGCAATTATGTATCAAATGGTATGAGCCACAAATGTATATAATTCTACATCAAAATATGTTGACATTGACAATTGTGAGCCCTTCACGTCAAATATTTCATCCAAGAGAAACTTGCAGTTGTAGTACACTCTTCACCCACAGATGTGTTACATCATTTTGCTCTACAACCTTGCACTTTAAGTCACCATCAAACTATGCGATTTGTCCAATTGTTGCATTTATTAACTTTGATGTAGATCTATCCATCATAGCATTCAACAAAATGAATACGTGCATTGCACAAGATACATACCATGAAAGTTACAAGGCATTAAGATTACACTTACGCTAACACATTGCCATGATATCTTGCCATTGAATTGGCAAAATAACATTTCTTTGTAGAGTCACCAAAATGCAATATTTCTTGCATGGTCAATTAAGAATCTTTATTATTTAACTACATCTTACCTCTGGTAAAAGTAAATATAAGATTTTGGCATCACTTACTCCTCATAATATGTCATAATGATAACTCATACATCGTCCATATTGAGAGATTGCAACCATGTACAAACATCTCCTATGGACTTTTCTTATAATTGAGCCATGTACAAAACAAGGAATCTATGATGTATACACACTTCCCAAAAAACTATTGGAAACCAAGATAGAATTTTAATGCACCAAAAAATAAATGACCATTAGCTCATTAGATTTTATCAAAATATAAATACTAAGACAAGATTAAGTTTGTATCAAACCACTTGAGGGTGGCCATCATAACTTTATCATTAACCTCTTTCTCACAACGTATGAGGATTTGAATCTCTTCACCAAATGATAAGTTTTGAGATCATTGTCGAATGAGAACCTGAACATCAAACTTGCTTCCCATGTCTTGTAGCTTATACAAATCTTCATAATCCTTTAGTGTGAGCTATGCCAACCTCAAGTTCCCATATAGGCCAAGTAGTTGACTTCCCATGTTAGGAATGTCTTTTGGTGATCCTCTTACTATCTCAAATATTTCCTTTTCACTTTTCCTAACAATCACCATATTGATTAAACTTGAAGGAAAGAATGTGGCCTTCTTTGCTATAGCACTACTTCAAATCCATGTGTAATCATTTCTTCATCCTTGTTATCTGTCGAGTTTATAAAAGAATACAAGAGCTTGTGAGATTGATAAGTTATAGTTAAATATCATGCTTGCAAAAGAAAAGTAAATTGTCATACTAGGATATACATTCATGGTTTCCTTGCATAATCTTGTGAGCCATGAAGATCATCTATGTCATCATCTATGATGATCATCTCTATGTCATTACATGCATCCTCTTCGTCATTATCTACGTACTCATTGTCATTATCTACTTACATGCATCCTCTTCATCATTATCTACTTACTCTTTTTCTTGGGATCCATCAAGATCATCGACCATGTCATCATCTCCAATCCACCTCTTATTGTAGCCGACAGTTAGATTAGCTTGCAAGTGAAAGTGTACCATGCAAGCCTTTCTTTCAGTAATATTGGTGGAATATCCTTTTCTGAGAAGATCTTTGAAAAGATATCCCATCTGTAATAAGGTGATCTCCCAATTAGGAGGTTACAAATATTTCAACATAGTAATCAAAAGACATCCACTTTTTACAAGACATTAGTAGATTTTGGAGTGCTTTAGATGATGAGAGGACCTATTGATTTCTTGCTCTTCTAGCATGAGATGCAAGCTCTTGGAAGTCCCCCTTATGTTATCCTAGAATAAGTGGTTAAAATATGACTCCACATGCATTATAGGAATTATTCGAGGTGTTTAATTTTTAATCCATATTCTCTCTTGCTTTTTTTTGTTGCATATACACCATTGTATATCTTGAAATCAGAGGCGTAAACTTTCTCCAAAGTGTTATGCATCTCTTCCTTATTGCAACAAGATTGCAAATTACAACTTTACTAATGATGGTATATAGTATCTATTGATGAATTGGTGAATATAATTGGAAGAAACCTCATCAAGGAACAATACTTGGGACTTATCCCAACTTGATTCATCAAGTAGAAAGTCCCGATCTAAAACTTCATTATACGCTACAAGCTTTCTAGATTTTGAAGTGATGCTCACATTGAATTGAAAGCTATGGTTAACATCCCTTGATATTATCATTTGGTGCTCATTCACTGGCTTCTCAACATACACGATCACCTATTGTTGGATTCAGGCTCTCATGAACGAGGTGACTACTTCAGAAGCTGGTTTTTTGTTGATTGACTATTTTGGACCTGGTTGCCTCAGTTTTACCTTCGTTGGTCATGTTTTAGGGACGAGTTTGGATTTGTTGGTGCTTGCCCTATCAGCTAGTCTTGGAAAGGGTGGTACTAGCTCCACCGATGCATATTTCTTCTCTTGCCTACTAGTGAACTCACATAATATATTATGTACATCTGACCCCTCCCTACCAAGTCCAAACACATCTTCATATGACTTGACATGTAAAGTAATGATGCATCCAGACTGGTAGACTAAAGTTCTCTAGTTTTGGAGGACTGCTGCCGTATAAAGAGCCCCCATTGGTAGATGTAGATATAGACATTGAGGAGGTGCCTATAGTATGGATGGCTGTATAAAAATAGAGCAGCAGATTCAAGGTTACACAAGTTATAGAATAGGGGCAGATGGGGCCTGGGTTGGTAGGCAATGGAAAAGGACAAGGATTGGGCCATCAAATTGGACCTAGAAGATGTTAAACTTATGGCAAGAGAGCTAAGGCCTATGTAGTCTGCCACATGGCCAAGTAGGGCTTGCAAAGCCCAAAGAAGAGAGACAACTAGGTGGCTCAACGAGCTTGCCTAGATCAACAGCCTATTTCCCATACTACTAAGTCGGTCCATATGGACAGGACAAGGCATTTAAACCTATAAAAGGAGCCTCTCAATGGAGCATAACTCACTACCTATAGATCCACTAGAATAGCATATGAGGAGCAGACTGAAGTAGCATGCATGTACAGTAATAGCAGATTTGGGTATAGGTTGAGGGCTGCATAAAGACCTTGGCTTGGACTTTTATTGGCCTAGGAAATAGCAGACCAGTTTGCCATTATTGGACAACTGTCACAACAGGTAGGTCCGATCAAATTGATCGGATTGGCCCTACTTCTATTGGTTGGATTAAGGTTTAGATTTGCATGAGCCTTGCCCTCCATATCCCTATATAAATGGCCATTTTTGGCTCCTTGGTTGAGAACCTTATAATCATCTTTTGTAAGTTTAGAAATAACAAAAATCTTGCTTATGATAGGTGCTTGGATGCCTAAATTTGTAAAACTGGACAGCACACAAAGAGTTCAAAGGGAGGCAACCTTGGCCGTCATTCAGGGCAGCAAGGTGATCAAGGTTACAGCAAGCACTGCCTTACAGTTGGCTATCCACAATGAGTTGTTTGGAGGTGAGATTGCGAGCACCATGATGCCTACTAACACTTTACGGGAGCACGCACGCTGAGGGATTTAGGAGTGCCACGAAGGTAGGAGGACAACAAGTTTTTGAGAGTACAGGGATCCACATCTTGATGGAGGTATTCAAAACCTTTCTCCACAATCTGGACAACACACTAGGGGAAATAGTTCAAAGACTAATGGAAGCGAGCCCACCTACTGGGTGGACCAATAGGAGGGGCCACTTGGCCCCAAATGGGCTCATTACTCATTCACTAAGGGGCTCAGATTTGACCTCTTTTGCAGCATGAAGAGCACGCATCTTGTGCCTTGGACTGAGCATATTGTAGTAGGAGAAGCACACAAGGTGGAGCTTGAACGTGAGCAAATTTTGCAACAAGGGAAGCACACAGAATCACGAGCAGATTGGAGCTGCTTGAGCAGCACACGAAGAGTTTGAAGGAAGGTGATCAAGGCTACAGTAGGCACTACCTCACAGTAGGCTATCCATGGCGAGCTATTTGGAGGTGTGATTGAGGGCAAACCACGAGACCTATTGATGCTCTACAAGAGCACGCAGGCTAAGGGATTTAGAAGGAGGAGGAGAGCAAGTTTTTGAGAGTACAGAGGTCCACATCCTGGTGGTACACTGGACTCATCTTGTGTATTGTGTCTATATTCATTGGATGGAAATATATTGCTGGTCCTACATCTCACTAGTTGGCATTGTCTATTTACATGCTTGCACATCTATCTATTGTTTAAGTACACATGAAAGAAGAAGTTTGATTAAAATTAACACCACCGTGTGAGTGCCTGGACTACTTTTGTGTTCTCCTAGTGTGAGAAAACTCCATTGCATGGTAATTCTATTTTTGAACATGGAATAAGGGCCACTTTGGGAGATTTACAGGTGGTGAAGCTTGCTGAGCAGGGACCACCTTGCCTGGATGCTCCATTTGCATCATCTTCAAGGCCTCTACATCTTGGCAGCTTAGACAGGTGTTCCTCAGGTGTGTTGAGCTCCTAAAGCAATGCATGGATGTGCTCCAACAATTACCTAGCATCTTTAAATGGCATGCTCATGATCAAGTCCTCTACATCTTTCAGCAGTCCTCGTCAGCAAGAAGATCAATCATGCACCCATAATACTCTACTGAGGGGTTTATGCCATGGTCCCTATTCATACAGAGACAATATTATGTTGCATCAACAACCAAACCTATATGACTGCATGCACTTAGAACACAAACAAAGGTTACCTCATCTAGCTTCACACCTTCAACCTGCATTTGATCGGATAGTTGTAGGGCTTCCCTGCTGAACTCATTCTGAGCAGATGCTGAAATTATGGTATTCCATGAGACCACATTCCGTACAGGCATCTTTGCAAACACAGCCCTTGAATCATCTAGACTCCCACATTTACCATACATATTGACAAGGGTTGTCCCTACAACAACATCAGACTCCCATTTATAGCTAAAAATTCTAGCGTGTAGGTGTTGGCCTTCTTCCAAGGCTGTTTCCTAGCACACATCCAAAATGCAAATGAAAGTGACCTTGTTATGGTCAATGCTTTCAGTCTGCATTTGGCCAAATAGTCATAAAGCCTCCTCATTGTGCCCTTCCTGGAGACAAGCTGTTATCATGGCATTCCACGGGATCGCACTCCGTAGTGCAATCTTTGCAAACACAACCCTTGAACCATGTAGGGTCCCACACTTCCTATACATATAAACAAGGGATGTTCCCACAACTACATCCGACTCCCATCTGTTACCAACAATAATAGCATGGATCTCTTGATCCACTTCTAAGACTTCCATTGTAGCACATGCATTCAAAATGTAGAGGAATGTTACCTTGTTTGGGTTAATGCCTTTGGCATGCATTACATCAAACAGTTGCAGGGCCTCCTTACCATACCCATTTTGGGCACACACTGCAATCATGGCATTCCAGGAGACCGCATTCCAAAGTGGCATCTATGCAAAGATGGCCCTTGAATCTCATCCAAACTGCTATACTTACCATACATATTGATGAGGGGTGTCCCCACCACCACATCAAACTCCCATGTGTTGCCAACAATAAGAGCATGGATCTCTCTTTCTCTAAGGCTGCTACAATAGCACACGTATCTCAATATGTATGGCAAGTGTGGTAGCTCAGATGATGCACTGCAAATGTTCAAAAAAATTCCAAAGCAGGATGTAGTTTCATGGAATATTATGACGGTAGTGCATGCTCAAAATGGCAAATTCAAGTAGGCTCTTGAATTTGTGGATGAGATTTAGCAAAATGGAGTAATGCCAAGTAGAGTTACTTCTATTTGCATTATCAATGCATGTAGTAGCCAAGCAACTTTAGCTAAAGGAAGGTGGGTCCATGAATACATTCTAAAGAGCAGATTTGACACCAAATATTGTGGTGGGAAATGCTTTGATCCATATGTATGGGAAATGTGGAGTCCCTGAGGATGCGCAAAGGACCTTTGAGAGAATGAACAAACTGGATGTGGTATCCTACATTGGTATGATTTCAACTTATGTCTTCCATGAGAAGGGCCGAGAGGTTGTCCAAATGTATTTTTAGATGCAAATTGAAGGGGTAAATCTAGAGAAAGTGACTATTACTATAGTTTTGGAGGCATGTGCAAGCAAGGCTAGATGAGAAATTAGTGATGACAAAACTAAAGGTCTTCTTAACTTTTACATAGAAATGATGATAAGATGTCATTATAGTTTTTTATCTTGAGGAATCTTATAAAGGATTTGAACTGGAAATACGCTATTTTTATTTTGCAATCTGCTAAATTTATTTTTTTGAAAGCAAAACATGTGGTTATTTTAAAAATGCAAAGTACTAATTAATTATATAATATAATAATTAATTATCTCATGTCTAGAATGCAAAGTCAAGATTACATTTTTTGAATTCCAATCTTTGTTAAATTCTTTAACTTTAGCATATCTCATTTCTAAAATTTAAAGAAAAAATATCAAATTTAAAATTCTTATCTTTGCAAAATATCTTGAAATTTATTTTGCAACTCTATTCAATTTGTAATTTGCAAGCTGTTCATTGGACTATGATCTGGGACAACAAAATTATAATAGGTACTTCTACGATAGCATTTAACTAATTTCACAAACATGAAAACATCAATTAGTAGAAAAAAAAGCAACTGCTTATATTAGCATTCAAATAACAAAAATTCCTCATGGTAATTAATCAAAAAAATTCTCAAACAATATAAAATCTCTTAATTCATTATATAGATCCTATTTTGTATCTTTAATATAAAATATATTTTAACATTATGACCTAAATGAAAAGTGCTATGTACTAAATGCAAAGCTCTATATCCCAAACTCAAGTAACTACTTGCTATATGCAAAATACTATGTGCAAAATGCAAAATGATATGAACCCAAGGAAGGGCATGTTCCTTGGTCTTATAATTTTTAGAGAGGAAGTGTGCCAACTCTCCCCCACACTATACGTGTGGTTATGGGCTAAATGTGAAGTACCATGTGCAAAATACAAAGTACTATGTGCAAATGTTAAATTGCTAAGTGTTAAATTGAAATTGCTTTGTGCTAATTGCAAGTTCAAAGTACTATGTGCTAAATGAAAAGTCTTGTACGCCAAAATACTATGTGCTAAATGCAAAATGATATGAACCCAAGGAAGGGCACATTCCTTGGTCTTATAATTTTTGTAGAGGAAGTGTACCAACTCTCCTCCCATAGGTTATGTGTGGTTATGTGCGAAATGCAAAGTACCATGTACAAAATGCAAAGTGCTATGTGCAAAATTCAAATTGCTAAGTGCCAAATTGAAACTTCTTTGTGCTAATTGCAAGTTTGAAGTACTATGTGCTAAATGAAAAGTCTTATATGCCAAAATACTATGTGCTAAATGCAAAATGATATGAACCCACGGAAGGGCATGTTCCTTGGTCTTATAATTTTTGGAGAGGAAGTGTGCCAACTCTCCCCCCACACTATATGTGTGGTTATCTGCTACATGTGAAGTACCATGTGCAAAATGCAAAGTGCTATGTGCAAAATTCAAATTGCTAAGTGCTAAAAGCATTGTGTAAGTGCAAGTAGAAGACATTCTTCTCATCTTCAGACAAGTCTTGGCAAATTATGCGCAGGGTTTTAATCCCGATTGGTATTGCTACATGCTATATGAAAAATGTTGTTTACTAAATACAAACTGATATGAGCCCAAAGAAAAGAACGTTCCTTGGTCTTATAATTTAATAGGAAGTGTCCTACTTCCTCCCACACAAACATATAATTTTATGTTAAATGAAACATTATATGTGCCAGATGAAAAGTCTTATGTGCTAAATTTAAATTCCTATGTACTAAATTTAAATTCATGTCTTGAATGCGATTTAAATGAACTTTAGAAATCGCACCTTCATTCGTCTTATAGCTTTAAGAAAGAAATTGTGCAAACTCCGTCATAAAAAAACGTGTAGTTATGTAATAAATACAAAATGCTATATGATCTTATAAAATTAGGAGAGAAAGCATGTGAACTCTCCTTCCACACTAATGTGTGATTATGTGTAAAATACAAATTGCATATTTGCAAAATACTATATGCTAAAATCCAAGTTGACATAAATCCAAAGGGGAATCTGCAAAACTTGAATAAGAGCAGTATTATTTGTTTGATTATAATCGTGCATATGCAATTCCACCACTCTCAAGCTCTCTCACAGCCGACTTGAACATCTCCATCTGAGCATTATCCAACCATCAGCAACGTCACAGGTCGGAGCATATAGTTCAGAGAAACTTATCTCAACGGAATCGAAAAGCTACGAGAAGCGAGAAGAATTCGTGCGATATCCATACGTTTCCTCAATCGTTTGGAGAGTGAACGGATAAGTGTACGGTCTTACCTTCATGCCTTGGTACGCATGCCTCTTCCACGCCTTCCTTGCCATCTCCGTAGCTGCATTTCAGAAAATACTAGATATCAGACCTGGTGTTTTGCATCGACTTTCCCTGCTGTAGCTTTGACTTTGTTGGTTTCATGTTACCCTTTTCAAGCGCTGCCTCTAGTGTGCTGCTGGCATCTGGAAGCGCAGCATTCACCAACCCTGCATTCGCTGCATCTCTGCCTCGGTACCGGCGCCTGCAGCCACATAAGCAAAATTAAAATATCTCATTGCCAATGAATTAGGATTGACGTTTCGATCCAAGAGTCGGAATAAAAATTAGGTGCTACCAAATATATTTACCCTGTGAGCACGACCTCCTGATAAGACGATGGTGTAAGTTTGGAAGCGAGGATCGCAGAGTTTCCTGGGGTCAGACTCATGCCAATGTCGATCTGCAGCATATTTTGTGGGACATTAAAAGAACTGCGAGACTCAGTGAGCAAGAAGGGCCAAATGCAATGGAGCACGCAGGAAACAAACAAAAGGCTGAGTCACTCAATCGAGCACTCAGTTCTCCATATATTGCTGTTCACAGTTACATTGCAAGAACTGATGAAGCTAACTGCCTTGCCCGTTTGTAACAAACTACCACTCAACCTATCACTCTAATGTCCTAGAGAATCCCCGCAGATATGCTGCATTGCTAATATTTCTCCTCAGGGGCTTGTCCTCGGTGTTATTGATAGAGAAATGCAGGTCAATGGGCGTTACCTCACTCATGAACATCATACCATGGTCGGATCGCATGTAGCGATAATCGTGTGCCAAAGCGAACAAGCACCCTGAACCCACAGCGTGACCCCTGCGAAAGTCATGTCATAACTCCAAAGCATTAACTGCTCCGAATTCCTGATATGCTCGAAAAGGATTGAAGTTGAAAGAAACTGAAAGAGCATTTACGATCAGCCCTTTAAGGAAAATAAATTCTATAGAAACGGAAGAATGAAAGAACCTTATCGCAGCCACAGTAGGGACGGGGAACACGAGCATCCTTTTCAATAGGTGATGACATTGTAGGATGTAACCCTGCAACAACGGAAGCTATCTGTATTTAACTTCTATCATTAAAAATACTTTAAAAACTACCTTCCCGAAGCCGAAACCAAATGAAGTTGAAAATCGTTGGATTTGAGAATGGACTCTGGAATTGTGGATACCAATCGTTGATCGACGTCTCCTTCTGCGAAGGTTACGTCCATTCCGTTAGAGTAGAATCTTCCCTGCACGTTTACCATGTCGCACGATGCGAGGCATTAGGGCGAGAATGTTGGCTTTGCGTCGTTTTCCTTTAGATGAGCTTGCTATACCTCGTTTGTCGTTACAAGAGCTGCCGCCGAGGAGTTCTCAACCTGCAATGCACACAAAGGCAAGATTAAGGATGGCGGGCGATCAGACGGACAGAAAAATCTTGCACGAGCACCCAATTAATATGCCATCCATCTACTGCACAAAGTGATGCCGGTTTAATAAGTATGAATCGCGTCTTTGGCGGCGCGCGCGCACAGCAATTTTATCGAGCTTTTACCACATCAAGAGCTTTCTCAATGGCTTGGAAGGTTTGATGAGTGAACCTGCATGGTTCAGCAGACGAGAACAAGTTCCTTCAATAAAATAAATGAGTTGGTGATAGGAATGAAGCTGTTTGTCATGCTTTGCAGCTTTGATCCATCAAAACGGTTGGATCCTACTCAAAGGATGAAAGTAGATTTGACGTATCAACGATGCCAATCTAGCATCGGGCGACTGAGATTAAACTCCCGAACAATGGATGTGCAACTACGGCAGCCTTGGCCTGCAGGCGAAACTTACATGTGTGTGCCAGAGCCGGAGAAGGAGAGCAGGTAGACATTGTGATCAAGAAGCTGAAGGCGGACAAAATCATGGAGAGAAGCTGGAGATCGATGGGGGGAGGCAGGAGAGGGCTCCATAAGCAAGAGACGAAGAGGATGATGGAGCTTTCGAGATGGAAGGTGGAGATGATGAAATTTGAATCCCCTCGGGAGCGATTAAAACGATGTCCCAAGCGAGAAAAAACTGTCTTTGGCCTCTTCTCATCGAGGCATATGAGTACAAGATGCATTTCATTGGGTCTCAAAAGATCCCCCAATTAGCCCTTCCTAATTTCAAGGGAGTAGAGAACAATTTAAGGTTTACCAATGAGAGCACTTTAGGTGTGGGTCAATGCCATGTCGTAATTTCAAGGGAATAGAGAACAATTTAAGGTCTACCAATGAGCACTCTAGGCGTAGGTCAACGCCATATTTAAGTGTGGGTCAATGCCATATGTAAGTGTGGGTCAACGCCATATAATGCAAATTTATTTTTAGAAAAAGTACCACTATAAACTTCATATATTTTATGTCATAGAACGATGCTAGTAGTAGAGACTCTTAGCACTTTTATTATAGGTGAATCACTTACCACCATTCCATCTTTCCCTTCATTTTCTTCTTAGCCTCTTGTCCTTGGTCCTTCATTTTCCTCGTGCCCTTGTTATCTTGCCTCTTTTCTCTTCCATCTTGCCTTTAAATATCTTGTCTCTTGCCTAAGGCCTTTGATTTTTCCTTTAAATTTTCCTTTTACCTCTTACCTCTCAAGTTTATTGCCTTTTACCTCTAACCTCTTGTCTATTTCCTTTGCTATTTCCTTTTGCCTCTTGCCCTTCCTTTTCTTCTAGATCTCTTGCCCTTCATTTTCCCCTGTTTCCCACTTGCTCTTCAATTTCTTCTAGATCTCTTGCCCTTCCTTTTCCTCTCTTTCCCCCTTGCCCCTTCGAGCCTTTTTCTCTCTAGCCCTCCTAGGTAGCCTTTTCATTTTAATACCATATTGGAGAATTTGGAAAAATCTCGATAATTTGGAAGGTTGCAATTATGTTGTATTTAGTGTTCTCGATTCAATTTTTTCCTAGGTGTGGCCATATGTATAAACCCCACAAATATGCATCGCTTTCATCAAGAACAAAAAAATGATCATATTTTTAGTTTTCAACCAATATGCTATTGTCCCTTCTCAAAAAAAGATGGAGTTGAGAAAAATTGTTTGTGAACTTTAGTTGCAACTAGTTACATGTGGAAGATTCATCCTGAATTGAAAATATAAGCTTGTGCTAGACCTTGATATTTGGGAATTTTGAAAACAAGCTTTATCACCTCATCCTATTTATCCAAGACTTCCAAAACCTAATCATCTTCTAGAATGGGTGGTTCCTCCCATAGGTTGTCCTCTGCATTTCCCTTGTCATGTTCTAGTCATTTTCCTTGTCTTGATGAGACAGAAGTTGGTTATGCTTATTACCTCTAGGTGCATTTGGCCTTTCCATACTACACTTCATTCTGACTACCCTCTTCTTTGGGGTATTCTTCTCCAATCCCTGTTTTTACTACATTTGTTACTTCCAAGGACTCTTGTAAACCTTTCTTTTTCCTCGCAAAATATTTTGCAATCTCCTCCTTTCCATAACCTGTTATATCTGTGAAGCCTACAACTGCTCCCTCTATTTGGTTTCCTATAGGATTTTGTTGTGGCTTCAACTTCCTCCTTCACCATTTTGGAAATGCACTGCCCAGGCATTGGTGCATTTGGGATATGCACAAACAAAGCAGATAACATAGACCTACACTTGATGTGCATCAAGCTTCTTTTTTATCTTTGAGATTAATTTCTCCCATGGTCTTCTCACAAAAAATCTGATCCCAATTGACAAGATTTCCCATCATGGCATAAGCCATCGAAGCAAGAAAAGTAATCCTACTTGATCATCAATAATAGGACATGTTCTAGGAACCAAGGGCATTGTTCCTTCCATTGTTCACCTTCTGCATGTTTCACCAGAAAGTATCCTTTCACATGAGCTAGAGGAGGGCTAGAGGTCTAAACTCTCTCCTCATGACCTCTTCGAACAGTCATGGCACTTGATCTATCTGAGGAATCGCATGGCCTTCTTTGCATTTCATGGCACCTTTTATTCCTAGATGGCCACCCCTTACTCGTGTTTATTGCCATCCCGTCTTCAAAAATAATGTGCCCCCACAGAACTCCTCCTCGGAGTGCAAAAGCATAATTTTTTGGATTCATACTAAGTCAGGATTTCCTACATTTAGTGAAACATAGTTGCACGTGTTCAAGGTGATCTTCCCTCTTTCCAACCACACTAAAATCATCTAGGAATACCTGCATAAAAGTTGTAAGATATGGAGTGAAAACATTTTGTATCCACCCCTAGATGTAGGCAATGCATTTTTCAGTAAAAAATTCATGACATTGCTAGCAAACGTCTCCATTCCATCACAAATATTTTTTGTCCTTATCCTCCTCGGCCATGCAAATTTTATTGTATCCATTGAATCCATCCAAAAATTTGTAGACCTCATGTCTAGTGATGACTGAATCCAGCATAGTGATGACTAAATAGACCTCGTATCTAGTGATGAGACTGAATCCAGCATAGTGGCATAGAATGGCAAAGGAAATGGGTTGGTTGCACATGGCTACATTCAAGTTTGTGTGGTCCACACAAACGCATAATTTACCATTCTTTTTTAACCAATCCAAAATAGCTTATCAATTTTCTCGTTCAGTAGCTTTGTGTAATTCAGATTCATCTGATATCTATATTGGACCACATGCACTGCATCGTTTTTTATATTGATTCTATGCAAACATAATCTTGGGTCCAAAACATCTTCAAATTCCACCAACAACTGCACCAAGTATTTCTTAAACTTTCCTTATACATGCACGATGATTCTCACTAGTTGTGGTTTTTCTATTGTTTTGAGGTTCAATTCATCTAGATTATCTTCTTTAACTCTCAATGCTCTTTTCATTTGGTTCTTATAACCTTCCATAGCTTCCTTTATCATATTGTTTCGAGTATTTTTGTTCCATTTCTATTGTTTGAACTCTGACTATGGTACCTTCTTATCGGATTTCTTTCGATCCTTGTTGGACTTCCAAGCTAGGACCTGATATACTAGTATTGGATCAATCATATATGCAATGTGTATGACATAGTAAAATGGATGTATTAGTATTGAGGAATTCTTGCTCCTCATCATCATCCATTTTTATTAGCATATTCACACATTGCGCAATGAGCGGTCTATTTTCCTTCTAAAGAAGCACCTTCAAGGTCATGTCTAGTCTCATCACAGCTTCTTCTTTCCACTTTGGACTATGATCTTGAATGGCCCCTATCCTAATTTACCCTAGCTATTTTTAACCATGGTTGATTGGGCAACATGGGGTACGATAGGTTGCCCTTTTCCATCTATAGAATGAAAAAATTCACCTAGAACATCATATCCTCAATGCAGATTTGCTACTTACAAACAATGCCCAGTGGTGGTTGAACTTGTCTTTGATCTACCGTTTTTACCGGAACGGGGCTTCCAATTCCTTCAACCACAATTTTTCATACATGATTTGAGGGAGAATGTTCACACCAAATCCCCCATCCAATGATGTTTATATTATTTCTTGGCCATTACAGTGTACCTTTATTGTCAAAACCTTATAGTCCACATCAGTTGGTTCCACCTACAAAACTGGTGGGTCTTCTTGACCATCATGGTTCTCTTCTTTGTGTAGAGGTCCCTTGACCTTATCTTCCTTAGTTTCATTCTAAAATCTTTTGATAAACTTTTCTTGGAATGCTGGAGCCAAGCTTAACAACTAGTCTAAGGTGATCTTGATTGATGCTTGTTTCAAGGCTTTGAACAATTCTGGTGAGAGACTATCCTCAATCGGCTTCTTGATTTCTATTTCCCAATTTCGATCTTCGAACTTTGTGTTGGACTTCTTAATCAAACTTGTGTCAAATATTTTATCGGATCATGTATTGGACTTGCCATCCCACTAAATTTCTCCTTTCATTGGCTTCCAGACCAAAATATTTGCCTCTTTAGCGTATATCTTTTGTATCTTCTTCAATGCTAATGTATGTACCTCTTCTTGATATTTACAAAAAATTTGCTTGTCCTTTGTTTTGTTCTCTTCAGATAGCTTCTCCTTAACTAGACCCCTCTTGCGAGTCTCAAGTCGCCAGATCCAATTGATGTTCCTGTGAATGAAGAGTGCAATGTTCCTAGAAAGCCAGGCAAGGTGCCGGTGATCAGCCCGACGACAGAATCTGAATCCATGAGCAGCACTGTGCCTCAACAAATTTCGGATTTCATTCCTCTCGAGCGAGAAACGGGATTTGTATTAATTGAATGACTTGTTATGTTAAGTCACCAAGTGGCGAATTATGTAAGGCTTTTGGCATATGCTTGCCAAATTTTGCAGAGAGCTTTGTGCGCTCTAACTTTTGTAATCCTGCTCTTATGGAATAAAGGTGTCTCTGAATTTTGCGCTTAAAATTACGTTCCATTTGCAAGTGAAATGACTTTGATTGGATTTGTAGTCTCTGAGATGTAATTGGATTAAAAGATCTTATATATTGAAACTGGATTAAAAATGCCCTATACTCAAGGGTTTAAGATAGTGCATAACTTCGTGTAAAAGCATAGCAAGATTAGTATTTTGTCACTCCAACTTGATTCTAATTATATCCCCTCATGCTAGGAAGGGCTTAACTTGGACCAACGTCTCTATCTAGCATAGGCATGCAAAAACAATATGGAGCCATAGTTTTTATAGAGCTTAAATCTTAGAATTGATTAAACTCTTCACATATATACAAAGGGTGGAATTACCTTTTAATCTCTTTATGGTTCTAAAGGTTGCTTGATAGTCTATTTTGAATAGATTCTCCCAATATGTACATATGATTGATCTATTTATTGATATGTTTCCAATCCCTTACATGTTTGATTATTTGGTTTTAAATGTTTTTTAAGAAAAAGTTATGAGAGTGTTGTCATTATGGATACTTTATTGATAGGCTAATGTATTATGGCCAAGCATTGATATGTTTATAGTTATGTTGCTATTTAACCAGCATATTTATCTACTTTAAGAGTTACCTAAGAATAAACCTAAGGGTATGTTGATCACTAGAGACATATCTTCACATTCTCACAATCGATAAAACTCATTGGATTCATAAGGAAGATATAGGGCTAGTAATAGTTTTAGGAATGGAGCTTGCCACATACATCCATATGACTAGATGCATTTATTGGTTTGTTCCTAACCACTTATATTCTTCAAATGCTCTTTGTGGTTTGATCTAGTATATGGTTGTGAGTAGCTAGTCACATATGTACTATGAATGAATAAAATATTTTTGTTGGTAACTAGCTAATTCACTATTAGATTATAGCTAAAAAGATTAACACCTTTGCCATTCTATTTCTAATGTGTATGTTTCTTATATGACACATGCAAAAAAAATTGATGACTATTCCTCTCTTTAAATAGCCAATATGGGATACACATCTTGTTAGATATTGCTATAAGTCTTTTCCCTCATTATGTGGTTTGGGAACTAATAAACAATGATACATGGCTCTATTTTTCATGGCATGACATGTAATAGTTTCTCAAAGTAATTAAACATAAGCAACCCTATGGATCTTATTATAGGGTGGTTGCATCAATCGTTTTCATCACACTTTGGTGTAGGTTACTTGCATCAAACTTTTTCTAAGTTTATATTAAACATAATTCAAGCTTGGTAACTAAAATTTCAAAGATGTAATGAAGCTTGTATCTCTAGGATTCTAGCACACACAATATTTTCTTACTTACTATGAGATTTTATATGGCTAAAATTTTAAGGTTGGTAAGGCTGAAATTTTGGCTTGTATGGCTAGAATCTCAAGAACATACATGGCTCCTCGAATTTAGGATTGGTGTGATAGGCAGCTGCATAAGGTTGATGTGATTTGTAATTGAGCATATAGCTACGATTGATACATATGTATAGTATGTTCCCCCCTTAGGGTCACATTCAATTGCTTTATGTCCATTAAGTACTTATGGCTAGAATTTCAAAACAATTATGGCTAGAATCTCAAAACAATTATGGCTAAAATTTTAGCTTGTACGGCCAAAATCTTAGCAAACACAATTCAAGCTTGGTATAGCTAGAGTGTTTAGATTGTATGACTAAAATTTCAACAAGCATAATGTTTTCCTATTGGGTGCTTCTTACTATGAGATGGTTAGTATAGAATAAATTTCAAAATTATAGAGTTTAGTAAAATATGGCATGGCAGTGTGGGGAGACTATCATGTATTGTTCAACAAGCGATTGTCCAAAGATCAAAAGTTGATATGGCGATTACCTTGAATAAGGTAAAAAGGCCTCATTGCCCTAGTGCGGTACTAAGTGTACTGTCATTCATACATGTGATATAGATAATTGATTTATAGGTACATTGTCAAAAGTGGTAGAATATAACAATGAAAAGTCAGTTCGTTTATTATGTTTGAGATAAGGAAAATTTCAATTAGGAATAGGTAACGCATCTACCATATTCTCAACCAACTAGAGTGCAGCTTTCATGGTCAAAAGAGGCCAACACTACTAGATTATGTAAATTGTAGATACAATAGATGCTCAATATTCATGTCACCAAGAAATAGTATCATCTCAATTGATTTTTTCATTAACACACATTCAATTATCGAAAGAAATGACCAAGACAAACTAGGGCAATGTATTGGATGCCAATTAAGGAGAAGACAACTTTGTATTAGCACATGTTCAATTACCACAAGAAATCACCATGATGAACTGGCAATGTACTTGGTGCCAATTAAGAACGACACTATAAGACAAGTGGGCCAAGCAGACAAGGTGAAGATGGAGAAAAACTAAGAAGCAAAGAGCTAAAAAGTATACATGTGTGTGTGCACACGTGCGCATGCTTACGTCTGCATATCTTTACATGCGTGCAGTGGCGATAGCGCATTAAGCTTACTCTCTCTCTCTCTAAGTGCTTCTTGCATTTTTTTCATATGTATCAAGGTAGTATTTAGCCAGAGGGGGATCACCAAAGACTTGACGAAAATGGTCCTTCCATAGGGTCCAAAGTGCCCAATAACAAACCTCATAAAAGAGAAGATCATAAGCCTACCTCAAGTAGACAGCCAGAAATTCTTGCCAAAGGAAGCACTCAGAAAACACTCCTGGAGTTGCTGCTGTACAAGGAGCAAGAAATCACGAGACTCCAGGAAATGCCAATATAAATGAGGCATAGACATACATAAAGCTAAATCTCCAATTCGATGGAAGAACTAAGAGTCTGTCCACTCTCTTTGTTTACTTTAAATGAATAAAAGGTGCATGACTACCAACCCAAATACATACAAATCTGATCCATTTACACCTTCTACTGTCTTCAGAGGCTTTGAAAAGCAAATTTTATTGTGTTGCAGTAAAAGGTGCTGCATTGACTTAGTTATCAAAAAAAAAAAGTGAACTCAGTTCATCAAACACGTAGACAATCTAACAACACCAAGGGGTCACATATAAGCATTACTGGGAACTAGTATATAAGAGATGTTCTAGGTTTGCCATACCAAACTAGGAGACATTAAGGTCGTACTAGTCTTTAAATGGTCCGCTTGCCAACATACCAAAACAAACTTGACGACTCCACTAGGTCCATCAATCTATACACTTGATAAAAAAATGGCATGCAGGAGAATATACACTATTACTCATCAAGAGATTGTACAAAGGTTCAAAATTTATTTGACCACACCTTTCGAATGAGGGTGCAAAAGTCAGTGTGCCCTAGCATACAAAGTATAAACCCATTCAAACATGAGAAACAAATGTACCTTTGTAAGACTAGAATATTCAAAACAAATAATTGATTTATAGCTGCAATGTTAAGAGTGATGGAATACTCTTTGAAGTCTCAACCACTAAATTTGAGATCAGGATAATATCATTGGAATAAGATAATGGTTCAGCTTGAGTGCAATAGTCGCTCTCAAAGAGGTCAGGATTACTGGAGTGTGGATTGTAGATGCAATTTTAGCACCTCCAATCCTTAGAGCATCAAGTCTACACTTGCATGAACAATTAGAGGGGAAGAATAGTTGTGAGCAACCAGAAGCCTATAGCTGTTAAGTAAGGAATCACAGTACATGGAATTCAGAAATAGATGACACAGTGACAACTACGCAAAAAGAGACAGGATACATGTGCAACTGAGAATAATGATAAAAGAAACTGAAAGAACGTAACACATAATGAAACTTGGACTAATGAGAAAAGACAATCACCGGGAGACTATTTTGAAATGATCCCATATGAGCATAAGATTGACATAACATGCCATCAAAAGTTGATTGTTTCTGGATGGCATTACCCTACCATTTACTTAAACACTGCCTCAGGTTTGAATTAAAATAAAGTCTTTGACCTCACAATTGGCTCAAATTTGCATTCATTACCACCTCACAGCCTGCGACCTCTTCTGCCAGCTTTCCTCCTTGTGCTGTCGGTTGGTATGGGAGTGACATCCTCTGAGTACACAAATGAAGAAGTCAGTCCTGTCCTCCGTAACCAATGCATTGAAAATCTCTAAAACGATTACAGATAACAGCTTACCAATGCGTCCTATCCGCATGCCTGAGCGGGCAAGAGCACGTAGAGCTGACTGAGCACCGGGACCTGGAGTCTTGGTCTTGTTCCCACCAGTTGCACGAAGCTTGATGTGAAGAGCAGTAATTCCTAGCTCCTATGGTGACAGAAATGCCCGACTTTGTCAGGAAAATAATGATGTATAAAAAAGGCAACGTTCTACTAGAGCACTAAATGCACTATGAATGCGGAAGGAAAAGAGATTCAGTCTACATAACTAATTCTCAGTGTGAAAGTGGCAAAAGGAACAACACAAGCCAAGACAAACAAAGGTCTAGGGAATCTTAACGCAAAACAATATTTTGAAATAATCAGATTCAACAACCTGTGTGGACGCATCTCAAAAGTCATCAAGGGTGTAAATACTAAATGAACAAGAAAGAAACAGTCGTTTTCTTTGTTTGACAACTACGGCAACTGAATACCATATTCTCAAAACTTCTCTCTCAACAAAACGCAAACATGCAAGCAGTCATGTCAAGGTATTGCAATATGGATTATAAGCTCACCTTGCATTTCTGAGCCACATCTTGGGCAGCAAGCATTGCCGCGTATGGGGAAGCTTCATCTCTGTCAGCTTTCACCTTCATGCCTCCTGAGGAAAGATAGGAATTTAGCATTCAGTGGCATTGATTGCTTCAATAGCATTACATGAATCTGATCCTCAGTACATCAAGCACAGTGTAGCACTCACCAGTAACCCTGGCCATGGTCTCTTTACCAGAGAGATCTGTGACATGCTGGGAAACAACATCATCATCATCAGAGCAAAGAAGCTGCTCAACTAACTTAGCAAAAAAAAAAATCTTTTACAAGCCTGTATTCAGATGGCGCCGCCCTCACCATAAAAACACGGCTTTATAAGATTAAACAAAACTACAGAAGTGAACTCACCACAAAGGTGTCATTGAAAGACGCAAAAATGTGAGCAACCCCAAAAACGTGTTCGCCATCCCTCACAGTAGGGCCGGCCAAGGTTACGTTCTCCTCCTTTACGTCTTTCGTCCTCTTTTTGCCAGACTGACAAAAAACGACAACAGAGTAACATCCAGAGACTAAAGAAAGGCCACAGAATGCTCCACGTCGCTACGATTCCACAGGAACGCCCATAATGACAGACAAATCTTGACTAGAAGCAGCGCACGCTAATCTTCAGAAGAATTGACGCACGAAAACACAAAGCATAACTATGAAGACTTTGGGAATGGGAAGCATCGGATCAGACCGATTCGGACGGTAGAAAGGTTTGGGCAACGAATCAACTCTCTCTCTTTCTCTCCCCGTCGATCTCTCTCAAAATAACACACACACACACACACACACACACACATACACACACGCACGCACGCACACTGTATTGGGTTCGTGTTCTTCTTTCCTCCTCCTCCTCCACCTCCTCCTCCTCCTCCTTGCTTACTCCATCTCTCTCTCTCTCTCTCTCTCAAAACACACCCCACACACATACCCACACACACACACACACACTGTATTGGGTTCTTCTTTCCTCCTCTTTCCCTTCTTCTCCTTCTGCTTACTCCATCTCTCTCTCTCTCTCTCTCTCTCTCTCTCTCTCACACACACACACACACACTCTGTCGCCGCCCGGACCCTTCACCACAAAGAAAGCAATCGTCGTTGTAATTCTCCTACATATCTACGCAAATGTTTGGAAGCGCTTACCATGTTGCACGGGGAGGGGCAGCTTGGCTTGCGTGCTGGAGTTCAGCTCTACTTTTGTGACTTCCGTCAAAAGGCCAACCCTATAACAACTAGGATTTACACCTTTACCTTACCATGGCTGGTTTGGAACTTTCACATGAGGTTATCACACCTCGTCACACCCCATCTCGCTTTTCTGATGTGTATAGGGCCTAGGTACATACATACGTCATGTTTGTCATCGTGAGTGCAGCTGGACAACTAGGGTGCGGTAGGCCGCCTAAGGTGAAAGAGAGATATGTGGAAAATATTGATTCCAGATTAATGATGTAGAATTAATTTTTTGAAATAACGGAAAAATATATTAAACTAGAATTAGAAATTGTTAATGCATAAATCGTAATGTTAGCTGTAGAATAAATTGAAACCGTAAAGTGGAATTTGAAATTCTATATTTACGAATATTTGATGTAATTTCATGTATATGAGTGTGTAGACAAATTAAAACTATGAATAAAGAAGAAGAAGAATGATACGAATTGTTTGTAACCCTTTGAGCCCGATGTTGTGTCCATTCGAGCAATGTATTGACGTTCGAAGTTATTCGCTTTATGTTTAGTGTATTAGAACTTATTTATTGAAAACTCGAGAATTCACAACTTCAGATCATAAATTTTGCTTTTTAAATACTTATGAATTCAATGTAAACATAGAATATAGGATCAACCAGCATGGAATGACTTTGTATATTTGATTTGCCTTTATTACATCAAAAAATTAATTTGGGATCATATCGTATCCCATCTCTTGTAATGGTCGCATACATATATCAGGCTTGATTCTCCTCGATGAAATAAGATTGCATGAACTTTGTAGTGATATGCGGTCTTTTGGATGTTGTTTAAGCATCCTTTTGGAAATGTATTGGACTAGTTTAACATCTCTTGACCATTGTGCTTGGCCTATGAGAATCTGTAAACTGGGTACATATTTCGCTATGTAAAGGCTGATTTTACAAAGCTCTAAGAATATCCAACCTAGAGAGAAAATGTCAGAAGCAGATGTCCAAGGTTTTTTTGTACTACCATCATATAGCTCAGGAGCTAGCCAACCCATCTTGCCAAGTCTCTCTCTTTCGAGCTCAATTCTATTCTTGTACTTAGTATCTTCCTCACTAGAATGTCTGGCTAACAAGTTCTCCTTTGAATTTATTACATATGTAGCATGTCCCCAGTCACAAATACCAATCCACACTCGCATAGTAGCTGCATAGTCTAGAAGGACATTTCCACTGCGTAAATCATTGTGGATCCAACCTTGTTCGTGCAACTCCTGAAGGCCAAGGCAAAGAGCCAAAAAAGTTCTGGTATGAGAGTCACAACCTGTTCTATGTTATTTGCAGAGATTAGCTTTGTATCTAACTCAGGCTTGGAATGCATGAACCTTTTTTTGCTTTCTTTGAAAAATGTGTACAGTGTCCCTGCATTAAAATATGGCATGTGGTGACATAGCAATTGGCCGAACCAGGATGCTATGTTTAACTTGCATTGTTGATTCTTTCATGAAAGTAGATCTCTTTTCTCTACATTGCCTTTAGAACTCTTTGCTACATAAGAAGCAATCGGGCTGATGCCTGGTACTCCTTTGATTCTTGCTAGGAAAAGTTGCCCTTCAGACCTAGCACCAATTTTTTTATCCTTATATATTTCATATGCATGAACTTGCAGCCAGGAGTATAGGTTGCTGTAGGAAAAGTCGCAGCAGTATTGTCCACTTGTTGCGTAGAAGCATTGTTCGATGTATTTATTCTGAATGTGCATATTCCTCGGTTGGATTTGGACCAATCTTCTTCTTAGCTAACGCGTACAAATTTGCTCATATACCGCGGGCTTTTATTTGTTTCCACATACTATGCCAAGCCAAACACTTCTCATTCGAAGACAGCGATTCGTCTACATATTGTGCATGATATGTGATGTTTCCTATGATGGTCGTCACACGCTTTTCCAATTCTTCTGACCATGCTACATCTGTGAATATGTCTTTTACTTGATCTCGTATCTTTGACACCTCTTTGATTTTATTTAGTTTGCATCACATGTTGTTTGGATACATCTAACAGAGTGTCATCGTCCCTAATTTTTTCGATCATTGTCTTGTCCATGTGTGTGATGAGTAAGAGTACTTCTCTTTGAATATAGGCAAAAAGCCTCTTCAATTCTTTGGAATGTTCCTTGGTTGCCATGTCAATACGTTCAAAACATCCTAAACGAAAGCAAAATACAAAGTTAAGAGACAGGAAATTAAAAATTATGTGACAATATTATAATTGCAAAGTCAAGATCATGCCAATTTACCATATGAGCAGATCCTTGCGGAAATACCCCAAGGTACAAAATTCATATTATATAGTGAACTTAACAAATCTTTCTTATTCCGGGTTTTAAGGTAATCAAGACAACATCAAACAATATACCATATGAGCAGATCCTTGCGGAAATACCCCAAGGTAAAAAGTTGATATCGTAGAATGAATTTAACAAATTCAAAAATTTTATCATGTCGAAAGAATGGCGAATCAATATACCATAGGCTATCAGAGGCATCGATGACCCACACCCCTTCCAACCAACTGAACCGGCTTCCGACATAGAGAAAGCTAGGTCTACAAGGTGGAGCATTCGAAGCTCTAATCCATAATATCGCAAGCTAACTATTGTACAAGTGATCCTTATGAATGGTTCTTGCTCTAGCCTCAATTCGAACCTCTTTGGGAGCACGATTGAATTGTAGCTCGCCATTTGAGAAGACCCCTCACAGCAGTTATCCTTTCTCAAATCTTGTTGGTCGTCATTTGAGAAGAGCCCTTTCAGTTCAAGCATGCTCCCGTGCTCTTAGCAGTCCTCAGATCCTGTAGCTCATCATTTGAGAAGAGCCTATTGCACCTCCACAGTCTTGTCGACGGTCATGGTGCTTCACGACATCTTCAAGCACCGAGTGTTGAAGTTGAAATCGCCGAGAGTATTAGCGCCGAGATTGAGTATCGTGACTTATGTAGGAGACTAATATATTACCTAGATCTTAATGAGTGTATCTGTACTCCAAGTCGAGCGTTGTCCAAGTTCTTGTACAAACCAACCATATGCGTCTGCAATACGTTTGAAATAGAAACAATGTCAAAATACGGTATCATTAAACACTAAATTATTAATCTAGCTTGTAACGGGATTTCTTGGATCTTTTAAAAAAAGTAGTTTGCACGGATCAGTCGCACACTTGAAATTAGTCAATCCACTATCTTGACTTAAATTACCATCAAGTTGATGATACATTATGTTTAGTGTATTAGAACTTATCTATTCAAAACTCAAGAATTCGCAACTTCAGATCATATTTTTTTTGCTTTTTAAATACTTATGAATTCAATGTAGACATAGAATATAGGATCAACTAGCATGGAATGACTTTGTATATTCGATTTGCCTTTATTACATCAAAAAATTAATTTGGAATCATATCGTATCCCATCTCTTGTAATGGTCGCATACATATATCAGGCTTGATTCTCCTTGATGAAATAAGATTGCATGAACTTTGTAGTGATATGCGGTCTTTTGGATGTTGTTTAAGCATCCTTTCGGAGATGTATTGGACTAGTTTAACATCTCTTGACCATTGTGCTTGGCCTATGAGAATCTGTAAACTGGGTACATATTTTGCTATGTAAAGGCTGATTTTACAAAGCTCTGAGAATATCCAACCTAGAGAGAAAATGTCAGAAGCAGATGTCCAAGGTTTTTTTGTACTACCATCATATAGCTTAGGAGCTAGCCAACCCATCTTGCCAAGTCTCTCTCTTTCGAGCTCAATTCTATTCTTGTACTTAGTATCTTCCTCACTAGAATGTCTGGCTAACAAGTTCTCCTTTGAATTTATTACATATGTAGCACGTCCCCAGTCACAAATACCAATCCACACTCGCATGGTAGCTGCATAGTCTAGAAGAACATTTCCACTGTGTAAATCATTGTGGATCCAACCTTGTTCGTGCAACTTCTGAAGGCCAAGGCAAAGAGCAAAACAAAGTTCTGGTACGAGAGTCACAACCTGTTCTATGTTATTTGCAGAGATTTGTTTTGTATCTAACTCAGGCTTGGAATGCATGAACCTTTTTTTGCTTTCTTTGAAAAATGTGTACAGTGTTCCTCCATTAAAATATGGCATGTGGTGACATAGCAATTGGCCGCGAACCAGGATGCTATGTTTAACTTGCATTGTTGATTCTTTCATGAAAGTAGACTCTCTTTTCTCTGCATTGCCTTTAGAACTCTTTGCTACATAATAAGCAATCGGGTTGATGCCTGGTACTCCTTTGATTCTTGCTAGGAAAAGTTGCCCTTCAGACCTAGCACCGATTTTTTTATCCTTATATATTTCATATGCATGATCTTGCAACCAGGCAGTATAGGTTGCTGTAGGAAAAGTTGCAGCAATATTGTCCACTTGTTGCGTAGAAGCATTGTTCGATTTATTTATTCTGGCATGTGCATATTCCTCGGTTGGATTTGGACCAATCTTCTTCTTAGCTAACGCATACAAATTTGCTCGTATACCGCGGGCTTTTCTTTGTTTCCACATACTATGCCAAGCCAAACACTTCTCATTCGAAGATAGCGATTCGTCTACATATTGTGCATGATATGTGATGTTTCCTATGATGGTCGTCACACGCTTTTCCAATTCTTCTGACCATGCTACATCTGTGAATATGTCTTTTACTTGATCTCGTATCTTTGACACCTCTTTGATTTTATTTAGTTTGCATCACATGTTGTTTGAATACATCTAACAGAGTGTCATCGTCCCCGATTTTTTCGATCATTGTCTTGTCCATGTGTGCGACGAGTAAGAGTACTTCTCTTTGAATATAGGCAAAAAGCCTCTTCAATTCTTTGGAATGTTCCTTGGTTGCCATGTCAATACGTTCAGCACATCCTAAATGAAAGCAAAATACAAAGTTAAGAGACAGGAAATTAAAAATTATGTGACAATATACCATATGAGGAGATCCTTGCGGAAATACCCCAAGGTACAAAGTTGATATTATATAGTGAACTTAACAAATCTTTCTTATTCTGGGTTTTAAGGTAATCAAGACAACATCAAACAATATACCATATGAGCAGATCCTTGCGGAAATACCCCAAGGTAAAAAGTTGATATCGTAGAATGAATTTAACAAATTCAAAAATTTTATCATGTTGAAAGAATGGCGAATATTAGAGGCATCGATGACCCCCCCCTTTCCAACCAACTGAACCGACTTCCGGCATAGAGAAGGCTAGGTGGCTTGTAAATTGCTACACACCTTTGGCATTCGTGGGTGGGGGTAGCTCTAGAATGAGCTTGATCTTATTGTAATTCGTGGAGATGCTGTTCTTGGACATAACGTGACCAAGAATCACTTCGTGTTTGACCCAACATTGACACTTGAGAGGATTTAGGGATATCCTATACAATCTACACCTCTCAAAGATTAACTTTAGGTGTTTTAGATGATCATCCCTTTGGAATTTACGCACAAGTTCTCTAAGAAGACTTCTACAAAGTCCCTTAGGTACTCCTTGGAAGCAGTGATCATCAGCCCATTGAAATGTGGTGGGCACATTGGTGAGCTCAAACATCATCACCTTAGATGCAAACACACTCCATTTGGTTGCAAAAGCGGTTTTGTGTTGATCTTTTGGGGTGATGGCTACCTGGTTGTACCCTGAGAACCCATCTAAGAAGCTATAAGCTTCTTTCCCAGCTACCCTTTATAAAAAATGTTTCGTGAATGGCAATAGGTAGTGATCACGCCTTGTGGTGGCATTGACCCTTTTTAGGTCTACACATACTCAAATTTTCCCATTCTTCTTTAGGACTATCACATTGGGTGACACCCATAGTCTATATGCTCTATCTCATATATGAATCCCGCATCTATGAGTTTTTGTATTTTCTCTCTCACTATGAGCGTGTATTTGGGATTCATCGAATAGGGGCATTGCTGCACTGGCCTAATATCATCTACCATGGGTATAGTGTGTTACACGACTTTGGCAGAGACAAACCCTTAATGTCTGTATACTTCCAGGCCATGCAATCACTTGTACTCTTGAAGGAGAGCAATTAAAGCTTGCTCCTCATTGGGGGTGAGGTCATCTGCTATGTACACTAGTTGTGGCTCATCCCCTTCTGGTGCTAGGCCATCGTATCCTTGGAAACAACCTCCTTCTTGGGTTCTCTTGGCCTGCTGTGGTATAGGATTTTATGGTCCTCTATCATGTAGGCCTTATAATGGGGAGGGACCTGTCGTCGTCGCAGGTCCTCCTTTTCTTTTTCCTCCTCTTCCTCCACTTTGGCGGCTAACTTCTCTTTGCCCTTGATGGAGGCTTTCGGGCTTTTGGATCTTCGGACCTAAAGGGGGATCTTCATGGCAGGTATAGAGCCTACTAAAGTAGTAACCCTACTCAAATGGGATCCCCAATTGGAGGAGAACTCATGGTGAGCATTGGTTGCTCCTACATATGTCAGCCAATGGAGGTCTGACTTCCCCCTTGCTCACCTCAAGGGTTTGAGCATGATGGAGGGGTACTAATGCCTTTAATTCTTCACATTTGAGGGTCGTTATCTCAAACCCTATTCTATATGGGATGTCAATAGTCACCAGAATGTGCATGCAATCAATTCTGAGAGAACTTAGGCTCGGGGAGAGGGCCATACCAAAACTCATCTGCACTCCTTCTCACAAGCTTGAAATAATTTCAAGGATGTTGTCTTGTCCCACATGACTTGCTCCTCATGTTGTAAATAAATGTTGTTTATGTGCCAATCGTGCACCAATCCTGACACTCACAAGAATGGCCTACCTAGGATGACTTTGTATTTGGGCCACTGACTAAAGTCCATCACCACAAATCAGATTGGGTTTGTGAAGCCAAACACCTTGATGCTAATACCCTTGAGAACTTCTAAGGGTTTGGAAATTCTGCTATCACCTAGCTTCATTACATGATGGGTTTTCTTAAGGGAAGGTTTTCCCCACTTTTCCCTGCATTCTTTGGTGGATACAATTATGCCTGCTCCCCCATCCAGAATGGCTTCAACCTTTTGGTTTTGGTAGGTTATGGGGGTAGCCGCATTAGTGTCATCACCTTTGAAGTATTGGCCTAATTTATTGATGGGAGCCTTAGGTAGGTTCTAGACTTCTTCTTACAATTGGTTTTCTTTTGGGCTGGTAGGCTCTTGTGGCAATATTTGCCCATTCATCCAATTTGAGAGGTCTCTTGGATTCCCTCACAACAAGGATGCAATTGGCATCTTGACCTCTATGGAGATGAAAGCCACTAACTTGGCAATTTCACGTGGCTCTTGACCAATCGATAGTGGCTCTTCAAAGCCGTAGAGGGTTAGGTCATCCTTCTCTCTCAGGTTTTGCAACATTGGGTCCTCATGAAACATCCTTTGCATCATGTTGGGACCCTTTGTGTTAGCTAGGCTAGGTGGTTCCTCTTCTTCCACTCTTTTTGGCACTTGAAGTGCCTTTGCTCCCCTATGAGCTCTTAGGTAGTTAGGGTGGATGGTATTTGACCCTTTGTTGACCTTGCATCTATGCTCAAATTGCTCTTGGCACTCCTGTACCAAGTTTTGAGCATCTGTTAAGCACTGTTTCTCTAGGATCGAGTTTGGATAAGCTCCTTTATGTGTAGGTGTAGAGGTGAGGCCTTGGGCCCGAGAACCACAGTTTGTTTACCTGCGGATAAGGGGGCACACTAGGATCATCTAGGGAAGGGGCTCGTCTAGATGCAGAGGAGGTGGCCAGGGTAGTTGTCTCCTCATCTAAACCATCTTGGATGAGCACTTGATTTGTTCCTTCGCCTACCTTGGTGACATTCTTGGGATTGGTCTGCGAGGACCAAATTGCCTCAGGAAGTTGAGATGTGGTAGCCCTTCCCTTTGTTTCCTGCTTCTTCATCTCCTTACCTAAGGCATTTGCCTGCATCCTCGTGATGACCTTCAAGGGCATTGCTGCTACTTGACCTTATTCTATGCTTAGCAAATTGATGCTAGTGCTCTTGGGTGGTGGGCTTGTTGGCCAGAGTCACTGGCCTCCTCAGGGGACAATCCTTAAATAAATGCTCCACTACGCATCCAGTGCACAAGGGCGTGGGCCCGGTTGAGGAAGGCACCACTGGGGTGAAATCCCTGTAAGGAAATCCTTTAAAAAGTGTGGCCCTTGGCATTTAAACCATGACATGGGAGGGTTAGTTGCTCCCTTGTATGGGCATTCACTTGGCCTATGTGGCGCTTGACATGTATAACATTGGATCGGGAGCCTTCCTGGTATGGAATTCATGTCCGTTTCCCTTTGGGGCACACATGCTATTTGATATACTGGGACATGTTGATCCTCATGTAAAATGTAGGCTAAGGATAATAGCCTAATACTCTTGGCACTTTATGTGGATGATATGCTATTGGCTAGCAAGAACACTTATGAGCTGGATGCTTTGAAGGCCAAGTTGCATGAGGCCTTTGACATAAAGGATTTCGGAGTTGTAGGTCATATTCTTAGTATACGCATCACGTGTGACCGTAGTAGGAAACTCCTTTGGCTTTCACGGAAGGAGTATGTTACAAAAGTGTTGCATTGTTTCAATATGGAGGGGGGGAAGGCTGTAAGTATTTCATTGCCTCCATATGTGAAACTGAGTCAGGCAGATAGTCCCAAATCAAATGAGAAGAGGGTCATGATGGCCAAGGTTCCTTATGCATCAGTGGTTGGGAGTCTTATGTATGCTATGATAGCTACTAGACTGGATATTGCATTTGTAGTGATAGTTGTTAGCCGATATATGGCTAATCTAGGAAAGAGGCATTGGGAGGCAGTTAAGTGCATCATGAGGTACATGAAGGGTACCCCTTTGGACGCCATCTCCCTTTAGTAAGAAAACCTATCAAAATTTTGAGTATGAGATGAATTTAACAATACGCTATGAATAGAAATGATTCAAATTAACATGGTTGTGTTCTACACTAAAAGAGCTTCAAATATGTCTTTACACCATGAAATTTGGGTAACACATGAAAAAGGTACATTAATATGAAAAGATATGGGTTTTCATATTTTAGTGTATTTTTTGAATTACCCCCCCTCATCCAAAAGACCCCCCCCCTTGGGCCTGACATATTATGAAAAATATATACAAACCTTAAAATCTTGCATATTTTTCAAGGTACATACTATATATTTTGTAGGAGGGGGATGTGAAATTTTCATATTTCTCCCTTGCATATTTGAATTTTTAAAAGGAAATCCATGCATATTATATATGGACCTTGTCTCCCCATACCCTGTATTTTGGATGAGGGTAGTAACATATCACATATTGAGTTGGTGCCCCAGGAGGGTACCAAGGAGATGTGCATCTGCTTTAGCAGAGGAGAGATGCGTCTACTTGGGTACATAGATTCAGACTATGCAGGGCATGTGGATAGTAGGAGATCCACTTCTGATTATGTGTTCACCTTTGCAGGTGGTGCAATGTCATGGATGTCTCGTGCACAGACGCGCGTTCTAACTTTTATAACCCTTTTCAACTCTTCTAACTCATTTAATCTTTTAAAAGAGGTTGTCGACTACCCCCCCCTTGTAATCTTGTAATCATTTATTCATTTAATATTAAAACCCCCCATTTACTCATTTACTCACAATCCACCCCCTCCCCCCCCCCACACACACACACACACTTTTATTATTTCTCATTTAGGAACCATTAAAACAATATTGGCGGACCATCCGATTTGATTTTTGGTGATAATTAAATTTGATAGGATACTCCATTGATGAACACATGTAAGTTTTGTAGAACAACTAGAATGTCAGTAGTCACGGACCTTGCCAAACTGATCATCATTTGTCAGAAGATGGAGGAACCACGGAAGGAATTTGAAGCAATTGGACAAAAAACTAGAACTAGACCGTTTCTCGAAAAGAAAAAAGCAATAAATGATATTTTACTTATGGCTTGTGGTTCTTTTTGGCATACATTTAGAATATGTCTATAGTTCTAAGTCTGCTTGATAAAAGAGAGAACAAGTTAGGGAACACATGCATTACCTATCTTTCTACATGATGCCAATTTTGTTATAACAAATGGTTTTCTATGGACGGTGGTAGGTAAGTGGATCTTGACCTCAGAACCTGGACTACCGGATGGATTCGACACTTTGTTTTATTCTTGTGTTCCTTTGTCAAACTCAATATTATTGTAAATTCTCAATTTGTTGATATTTTTGCAAGCTCTCAATTTGTTGCAACTCTCAATTTAGGAATCTCAAATAGTTTTGTCGTTGTCTTCTATTTAACAAGAGTTAATTATATGGCTCATTTATTGATGGTATTTTTAACTCTAAGACTACACACACACACACACACACACATTAATTTTGCTTAAAAATTTCTCTCACTTTCACACACACACACACACTTTCTAATACACAATAATTTATTCCCCCCCCCCCTTCCCTGCCTAATAATTTGGATTTCCCCCCCTCCCTTATGCACTGCTTAACAATTTATTAAGTATTTTTTCTTCCCCTCTCCCAACTTTATAGATTATTGATGGTTTTATGGTCTTGGACTATTAATCACGAGGGTGGAATAACCGCTACTCATAAAAACTTGGTTGTGGACTACCCTCCATGTGATGATGTGTTTTTAACCTAAACATATACATATATCTTTTACATTAGAATCTTGATGGTTGTCTTAAGTTCCTAGGTAAAGCAATAACAAGCCAAGGTGCACACACATTACCTGTCTATCCATATCAAGCTATGTTGTTCTAACACATGGTTTGTTTGGATGGCGGCAGGTAAGTGGACCCTGACCTTGGAGCTTGGACTACCGTTTGTACTATTTCTTTGCTTAAATTTGAAACCTCAATATAAAGGAAAATTCTATTGCCGATCCTGTTACTCAGATCAAAGTTATGTCAATTTTGGTTTTCTTAAAAATTTTAATCCATTTATTACGTGCAACTTTTTATTATCCAAATGAGTGAATTAATTGTATGGTTCATTTATTGATGGGATTATTAAATCTAAACACACACACAGCAAGACAAATGGAAAGGTCCCAATAAACAATGAGTTCAAGTTCCTTAGATGCTCAAAAAGTTACACCAAGCTCTAAGGCACTCACACTTATTGGATGCACCGAGAAGTTGAAAGCCCATAGTTTTTTCCTCCCACTCCAATCTGATTGACTACAGATGGTGGGACTGCATTGTTTACTACTTGAATTTGATGGGGTACCCTCCCTTTGAAGTTTGAGTTGTACCAACACTTCTCTTTGTCGTGATTGACTTTGCCACAATACTCACGAGAAATCTTGTCCTTGATTGGTGACAACCTCAGATTCTGCAATTGCGCTTTTATCATTTGTAGCAAATCTAGAGTCTCCTTTTGAGCTCTTATCCTCTCTTTTTTTGTTCTTTGCCTTATCCTTGGCCTTTAACGTCTTGTCTTTTTTCTTCTTTTTGCCTTTGCTAAATTCTTCATCACCGGAATCTTCATCAGAGCTATCTAACTCTGAGTCTTCACTGTCCTCATCCTCTGCATTGGAATGAGTTTATGAGTCTGAATTTGTGTTAGAGTCATGGCCTTTTTTCTTCTTTCCTCTCGTTGATATTTTGTTAGATCCAAATCTCCTCTCAGCTCTTTGGGATGCTTCCACCAAGTTGTTGAAGTCATTTGCTCCTGCTAATTGGTCTCTTGCTGCTATTGCAGTCTTAAATTGTTTGTTCAGTCCTTTGCAAAAGTAGTCACCAAGTTGCTCTTGAGAAGGCCTTTGTGGGGCAGCTAGCCTCTGGTTTAGATTCTTGAACTTCTGTGCATAGTCCTCCACCAATAGGTCTTTCAACTTCATATTCCGAAGCTTCTTAAGCATTGCTTTTGGAGTCTTTTTTTTTTGTGAATCTATTCAAGAATGAGTTTTTCAAGGCATCATAATCTGCAAAATGAGCAAGGCCATACTGCATAAACCAAGTCATTTCCTTACCCTCAAAGGTAGCTACAAATTGTTCTTTCTTCACAACATTAAGTAGTTGCCCAAATCTGCTAGCAACAATGGGTCTTGAATTGCTAAACATGGCTATCTGGGTCTCATCCTTTCTTCCCATCAAATTTTGCTGCTTTGACTAATAGGTTCTGCATTTTGATAGGCGATGGAATAGGTGCTCTCCTTTTTGGTTGGGGTGGCAAGGGATTGAAGTTCAGTTGTCTTTGAGTAGTAATCTATAAGCTTGCAACTACATGTGTGCCGAATGTAGTTCATAAGAAAGTTTCAGTAGGTGTTGAAGCACTCAACACTCCAAGCTCATTTATTGCTTCTTGGATTTCCAAGCTGTGAACTGAATTTGTTGATGAACTTTCTCCACTTGATATGTAGTCAGGATCCTTGAAGATGCTATCACCATCTAGATCTATCTGACTTTCAGCTTCAGCACTTGCTCTATGTCTTGTGAAGTATAGTGAGCCAACTCAGTTTGGTGACGGTGGGTTCTCAGTTTCTTTTGACATTCGCCGGGAGTACCTCCATTCCATGAAACAAATTGAGTGTGTTGGAATGTTCTTGACTTGAGTTTGCAGCATAGATGTCGATGCTAGTTGCATAGCATAGTTAGATTATCGAAGTAGAAGATTTGCGAGTGTTGTCGTCATCTTTTTTCACCAATATTTGGTGAAGTTGCTATTTTGATCTTCTTTAGACCTTCTTTACTGTTGGCTTTGACTACTATTGCGTCGGACATTGTTTTGCCTTATAAAATTTTGGCTTCTTTCTTGAGGTATTGGCCCAAGATAGTCCTTAGCACCTTCTTAGCTCTTTTGGCTTATCCATTGTGCATTGGGTACATTGTGGTGACATTCTCCAGCTTTAATCTTGCTTCTATTATTGGCTCTGCGTCTTTTGTCATGGTCTTTCTTTGTCATGCACCAACTGCTATCGAGAATGGTTGTTGGAACATTGCCGGATTATTTCACAGTCTACTTGACTTTGAACTTCCTTCTTGGCTCCACAAGTTTAGCTGGCGCAATCTTCTTATGATCCTTTGTCATTCTTTGGGGGCGGGTTGAATCATATTTGATTATCAACTCCTCTTCTATTGTTAAAGACGACTTTTTGTTATTATAGCAGCCTAATTGCTCATTATGTCCACGTCTCTCTTGTCACCTGAGCGCCTAATTACTCGTCACATTCGTGTTTTCTTGTTTCTTCATGTTGAGCTCTTCACTGGTTGTCTTTTCTTGCTTTGTGTTGGTGACTTGTTGCCTTGAGTTGTTGTGTTGGGCTTTGAGTCAAAAAGGTGTCGTATTGTGTCAAGTCACCTTCCAGCTTTAGTTCTTCGCTCGTCATTTTGAGCTCAAACATGTAGTGGGATCGCCAAATGTGTTCTTGGTATGCACAATGCAAAACACTTCAATAATATCATGTACAAAAGTCAATAGGAACTTAAGAACTGAATATACAATCGGAACAGAATCGAAAAGGGAAATGACAATGGAAGATCAACTGTACACATATTTTGAGAGTCAAAAGCTACATCAACTGCTGCATACAAAACTTCTCATTTGTTCTCAGTCTTGGAAACCACAAGAACATCATTCTTGAACTAAGCAAAAGACATTACAACTATCCGGTAATAGTCGGCCTTGACAACATCATTGTTGGGACAAAATCCAAAGTATTGGCTTGCCAACTGTTATAACTAACTACTACACAAGATAACATATTCTATTCTATCTTGGTCCATCTCAAGATGATGACTTGGTAGGGTGTTGAAACTACCCCTCAACACCTTGACATGGTTCTCTCTTGTTAGTTTAGGTATTTTGCATGCTCCATTCTTAATTTCTTGACTTAGTAGCTTCAATCTAATTAAGGTGTTTTTGAGTTGTACACCATGTCTTTTATTCTTGCTTGCAACTTTTATACGTGATAGTTTTATGCATGGGTAGCTATGCTTGAGAGGCCAAGTTGACTGCTCTTCATCATAGTGTATATAATAGTGACTAATGTCACACAAATTTCATACAAGATTTAGATCTACACCACATGCAACTAGTACAAAGACATGACCCAAACCACCACTAGCAACAACAAAAGTCTATAATAGCTAGGAATCAAACTTCCCCATATAATGGATTGAGAAATAACAATAAGAATCAAGACAACTCTAAGTAACCAATTCTTGAGCAATAACTACTACTAAAGAGAAGGAAATAATGGCCACCCAAGAAGGAAAGAACTATGGTCTTTCAAGTCAACATTGCCTACAAGACACCATGCTTGAGAGCATACCCTCTAATGTACGATCCATACTTTGGTTGCACTATGTTGCAATGGAGTATCCAAAGCAATCAACACTAGTCTATAAGGTACTACGACAACCAAGACATCAAGGTCACCTAAGATAACGCTAGCAATGCATTCCATAAACATTTAGAAAGCTTATAGAGAGGCCCTTGTGATGTAATGTTTATGAGCACTAACTGAATAACATGTTCGTTGTGCAGCAATCGGTCATCATGCCTATGAGATTTGATGCAGGAGTCATTTCTCTTGGCAACTCAATATTTATGTTTGAAAGGCATACAAAGCTTGGAGTAAATTGATTGGTGGAAGTCAAGCTGGAGGAGATGAATCAATGCGCAATTGTTGATGAAGGACTAGGTATTGGTATGGCAGCTTAGAAGCGTCCATGTGACTTGCAACACATGTTATATGTCCTTTGAGACTTGAACCAGAGATCTTCCAAAGAGCGGGTCACTAAAAAACATGTAACATAGCATGTTAGTGCACAACAATGTATTTTTTTAATAGGGGGGAATACATGCTATTCACATGCATGAGGAGATTTATAAAATAGCAACTCAATGTTGTGTAAATTTATGGAGGGGTGTCTACATTTTAAGAATGGAAAGTGTATATATGCATCAAAAAATGTAAAAATGAAATAATCGGGGTATCATTAATAGAAGCTTGCTCGTAGGTGCTACATGGCATTTAGGAAGCATGACCCCCCCAGGCCAAAGTGAGATAAGGGTTTTAGCCACTTGGGTTAAGCTTGAGGAAACCAAAAACACATTCATTGTAGGATGAAGTGCATAGCTTCATGATTCTCCTTATCATTATGAGTTGCAATATTTCTTATAAGGAATATGTAATGCTATTGATATTTTTAATGCAATGCAAATGGGTCTTTGAAATGTGAGGTGAAATATGAATTTGTTTGGGAAGAAAGTTTACTTCTTTGAGGAATTCATAGCTTTTTTGGTTATTTAATTGAGTCCATACAGTTGTTTTGTAAAGGCCTGTTGATCTTTACTACAACTTGCTCAATTGTAATGGTGACTATTTTATTTATTATATCCCTTTTCTTTCTCCAAGTTGCTTGGTATATTGCTGTTAGTCTTGCAATTTGCCTTGAGTGGCTCTTATATGCTAACACAGTACCCACCATGGAGATTGTTTAAGATCCCATCGAATGATTGTCTATTATAGCTTGTGGCTAAATCCCTACCATGTTGGGGGTTAAACGAGCTCCAATACTTTTGATTTTTGGATGATGTACCTTGTGAGGCTTTGGACTTCTTGCAATCTTTGTGAGATTGTTTTGTGATGTAATTAGGTATGTAATTAGGTAGCATCTATAGACTATTTGATTGGGTAGCATCTATTTGACTCTTTATCATCCTTTCTTTCTCCTAATGGTCTACGCATGCTTTGTTTTTAAATTGATTGAATATGTAGGGGTGATTTGGGTGAGTTATGAGCATTTTTGTGTTTAAGGCCTCCTATACTAAATAGCACATACAACATGCATAGATGATTATATACTTTGGTGGCTAGAAAGAGGGCATTAAACGCTACATGTTAGCTAAGCTTTGATAGAAAAGATGCTTAGGAGGAAGCTTAAAACCACTACCAGTGTTTGACTATGGACCCACAACAACTAGTGAGGTGGTTGACCATTGGCCAAACCAGCAAAACAAAAAGGGGGTTGATCAATGACCAATGAACCCATGAGGTGGTTGAACAAGCTAGTGAGCTAGTTAGTACTAGATTGAAAACCATCAAGGCAGTTGTCCGCTAACTGAAACAAGTAAGGTGGCCACGTGAACAAGTGAAGTGGTTGATTGTAGATGCTCAAACAATTGAGGTGGTTCAATGGCAAGTGATTGTATATGCAAATACATGCTGTAGGAATTCTTCGAATTAAGAATCTGCATGCTTGCTAATTTATAAAATGTGAGCTTTTACCTAGCTTGCGAGCTATTTGAAAAAGTTATATGCGACTAAAAGCAAAAGAAAATCCCCAAAGAAGGGGGAGGAAACTTACCAAGAGCCCATCACCGACTGCTATGGAAGAAAACACTTTCCAAATGTTATAAAGAGAGGTCCGAGACCCAACAAGGGAAGGTCATGCTATAGGAAAGGGAATTGCCCCTGAATACTCTCACAAGCTAGCTGTCAACCCTTGGAACATCCAAGGGAAGTGTGCCCAAGGGAAGAGAGCAAGTTGTCGCGAGCTCGGCCACAATCAAATCCTAAGACTTACTCCAAGCTAAGAGCTACCTCCACTGGAGCAAAAACCTTAAGGGGGGGCTTGCAAAACCATAACACTTAACTATTAGGGTTGTCCAGTTGCACAAGGCCAGCCAAAACCCACCCAAGGCTAGCTATTGGCCCCTTGGAGAGAGCTCCAAGAGCCCTCCAAAGGGCCTACAACAACAACACCTAGGTTGGAGATTCCATAGTCCCTACCACATAGAATGTGCTAAGGCCTAGAATGCCCATACGGGGGGCTAGAGGGCTAGGAGCATAGGGAGAAGATTAGAGAAACGAGCAGGGGGGGGAGCAACAAGCAAAGAGAGGCTACCTTGTGGGGTTGGTTTTACATGTATGTGATGATAGGAGAGCCATATGCACACCTACCACATTAGCCCAATGCTTCATAAGCACACCCCTCCACTAGCACACACTTACATTTGCACATGAATATCAGATGTCAACATTTTTATGCGCGTTACAACTTGCATCATTTTTTTGCTTTATTTGGTGCATAAGGTAATGGACAATTAAACTAGCTTGAGCCTCTAGGTAAGTTTGGAGAAACAATATAAAAGTCGAATTTTACAAACCACAATCATTATCTAGTTGTGATTCAATCATCTTTAAGTTGTCATGGAAAGCTGCTACTTGTAGAAAGTTTGTTTTTGAAGCTTGAAAATACATGTATTTAGTGCATCACACCTTAATCAATATACATCCAATATGGACCTTATTTGAACCACAATTTCACACATGTAAAGTAATAACTTCAGCATCATTTTTTAGCACCTTATTGTGCATACTTTTATGTCAATTTTGAATACTATTTCTTGTATTTTTAGCCAGATTTGACCAAAATTCAATTTTATCTTCACCAACAACTTCAATAAGTCTAAGGCAACATTTCCAAATTCTGTTTGAGAGATTTGGCATTTTTAATCAAAATAATAACTCAAAATATCAAAATTTGGCCTATTTCACTTACAACTTGATCAAAATGACACTAAAATGATGTCAGCTACAAGCAACATCAACCTTGAGTCTTTAGCACGATAGAAAACTCAAAATAAATGGAAAGAGTAATTGTTCTATACAATAAATGGAATATGTAAATGGCACATTAGAACCTCATAGTAATCTAGTGACATAATCTATTACAAAGAGTAGCCTAAATGGGATAAATAGCACAAATATGCCTACAATCTCATAAAGAAAAATGTTTAAGATGTTATGCTTGGTCAATTGAATACAACAAAAATGTCAAAAGAAGCTTGGGATATATTTACAACCAACTTTGTATGAATCAATGAACATTTCTAGGATTCTAACTCTAAGGAATCAAATAAATGAAATAATCGAGGAATTTGCCCTCAAACTTCTCCCCCTCCCTTCCACCACCTTCCCTTTCTCTGCTCTCCACCCCCTTGTCTTTGCCCTCTTCCTCCCATCCCTCTCGTCTACTCTCCACCCCCCTCTCCCTCGTCTTTTTCTTGTCTCACCCCATTTTGTACTCTATGCTCCTCCCCCATCCTTTTGCTTGCCTTCCCCTTTTGATCTATTGTCTTCCACTCAACACCGCTGCTCTCACTACCTCTCTACATGCCATAATGTACATGGGCCCAACCCTCTCTACTCTCCAACCCAACTCTCTACTCTGTGCCTCCCCTTCCCTTCCCTTTGCTTGACTACCTCCCTCCCCCCCACCTCCACCCCTCATTTTGTTCTCACCATCTCTACTCTACCACTATCTTTGTTCTCCATTGTGCATGCATGCGTGCATGGGTGCGTACATGCGGTCGTGTGTGTGTGTGTGGAAGACTTTACAACACCCCTTTGCATAGTGAAAAGGAAAAAGCGTGAAGCTAGACAATGAAATAGGACTAATTGCATTAACAGAAAAGATTGTACAAGTCAGTGAATCCCTATTTATAAAGGAAACTAGCAGTGGGCTCTTTTGTAGAAATGGCTTTGTGGAAACTATAAGGAAATTGAGCTTGGATAAGTCCTACCAAGCATCACATTTATTAAAGAGGGGAGTCTGTCTACCTGCCACCATCCAACAAGAAAACATGGTAAGAACCAGCTTAGCTGAGGTTGGGAAGACAGGTGTCATAAACACCCCTTCCTTGTTATTGGAGTCACAATAAATTAGAAGCTTTACTGAGAACTTAAACCGCTCGATGTAGTATACAAAGAGCAACAAGATATGTTTTGTAAATTGTGGAATGCAATGAAATAATCTTGAGTTTCATGCAAAGGAGAAGGGAAGGTGTACCCAATAAATGGAGGGTGGGAGGAGGATAGAAAAAATACATCTTTATTTAAATTATGAGAGGAGGAAAATTAAGTGGTAGAACTAGAAAAAATGAAAAGACTAAATGAAATATTAGGATTAGTAAGAGGAAAAAAGGTTGGTGGAAAAAATGGGGAAGTAGGGGGGGGTTTGTTGTAGAATCACAAATAATCAAGATAAGGATAGGAAGAGGATTTAATTAGGGTTAGGATGAAGGGTTTATGAAAATTTAGGTTTAAATTTAAAACGGAGAAGAAAGGAAAAGAGGTCAATTAAGATGAGGGAAAAATTAAGGGTAAATATTTATTAGGGAGGGGGGTCGGGATTATTTGTCTATAGAGACATATAGAGAAGGGGGAAATAGATATAGATATATCTAGAGAGAGGGGGGGGGGGGAGGTATAGAGAGATCTACAAAGAGGGAGGGAAAACATAGGGTAAAAGATATTTATATATAGAAAGAAATGCATATAAAAATATAAAGGGATATATATGTATTTTGTTAGACATTAAAAAGCATTTAGAACTAAGAGAGAGGGAGGGTGGGGGGGGCGTGGTAGGTAAAGTACATACGTTTGATTAAAAGATTAATTAACAAGGAACCTGAGAATAAGGCTTCAAGAAGTCGAGTCGACGATCGTGGGTGGTACGTAGCAAACGACGTAGTGTGTACTGTGGGGAAACACATGCGCGATCGACGAGATGCAGACGAGTTGCCTTAGACTGCGCACACACGATTGGGGTCAAAGCAAAACCGTTGGCGGTTGGCAGTACTGTAGCAAGATCAGAGGAGGCCGGAGTAAAAGGGGCAGAGCCGCAGAGTATAGACTGTATGAGAAGCAAGCGGAGGCTGTGGGTAGTCACGAAGGCAAAGCTATAGCCATAGGCAGGGCCGCAAGGGGCAGAGACTAGTAGAAGAGGTGGGTAGACCGTAGAATACTAAATAGGTAGGAGGGTCGGTCAGTCGGAGAGCTAGGGAGGCAAGGTTTTGAGGAAAACTGCGGATAAAAGCCATGATTTTAGAACCGCGGGGGCTCGCGACAAACACGAGGAGGGGGTAATAATAATTTATCAATTTTACGAAACATGGTACGTTTGAAAGTTGAAGGGGGGGGTTTTGGGGGGTTACAGTAGTGAGGTTAGGTTAGGGAGACTTAGTGCTTTAAGAGTGTGGAACTAGGAATAATTAAGACTATGGGGGGAATTTAGGAAGTAGAAAAAATATAGGGAAAGGTAGCAAGACAAGGGAAAAATAGGAAAAAGAGGGGGGCCAAGGGGTTAGGATGAAAAATCAAAAGGAAAACATTTGGCAAATAAGAGTAGAGAATCAAATTAAAGGGAAGTAGGGAAAAGTTTTTAAGTAGATCCAAAAATAATAATGAAAAGAAGACATTTAGAAGAAATGAAATAATTAACAAATATAGGGAAAATATTAAGGAAAATTGGGATAATAAACAAGAAAAGAAACAATAACTAAGAATAATTAATAAAGGAAATAAAAAATTAGGAGATAAGGACAAAAAAGTAAATAATTAAAAAAAACCAATAAAATTAGAAAAATTATAAGAAAATTATATGGAAAAGGAAAAAAGTAGAAATTTTATAGAAAAGGAAAAAAGGCCATTAATAACAAAAAATAAGGGAAAAGAAAAAATTGAGGTAGGTGAAATAACAAAAACAATGAAAGAATAGAATTAATTATTTTAGAAAAATTGGGGATATATTGTTTAAAAAAAAGGGGGGGGGAATTAGGGGAAAAAAGGGCAAGTAGGGAAAATAAAGAAAAATAAGGAAAATTTAAGGCTAGTTAAGGAAAATAAAAAATTAAGGAAGCAATAAGCAAAATAAGGAAATATAAGAGACGATTAAGGACAACACGAAATAATTAGGAAAAATAAGGAAAAATAAAGGGGGATTAAGGAAAAAAGGTAATAGGAGAAATGATTAAAAATAAGAAAGAAAAAAAGGTTAAATATTAGGGAAATTTATTTTAAAGGGAAATTAGGGAGAATAAGGGAGTTTGAGGAAAAAGAAATTAGGGAAATTAAGGGGGGTTGTCGAGGGGAGATCTAATGAGCAAGTGGCAAAAACCTAATGGAGGAAGGGATTTTCGTGTGTGTGTGTGTGTGTGTGTGTGTGTGTGTGTGTGTGTGTGTGTGTGTGTGTGTACCCACCTTTGCCCTAGTAGGATACAATACAACACACTAGGTGACCTACTATCTACCCGAAGAGAATAAGGAGTGTTGAGAAGTGAAATTTAAAGTAATGGAAATGGAAGAGAAGTACTTGAGTGAGGTAGGTGAACAGTATGGAAAAATGGTTTAACAGATATATGGGTAAGTTATGGTTATAGTAATATTAGGCAAGAAAAGGAAGTGGACAGTGTTGACAATAATCTAGATTATTAGAGTATAATATAGAAAGGGAAAAATATAACAAGGTAAGTGTAGTAAAACAGTGTTGCTCAAAGAGATATGAAAGGAGTCAAAAAGGCGAAAAGCCATAATGACTTAAATGTATTGTTTAGGAGGTGGGAGCCGAGATTAGGGGAGGGCTATAGGGTGTTTTGGATTTGGAGCGTGACATCTGATGAATAACTCTGCAAGGAGGGATTAGACGTATGTTTATTAGAAAAAATAAAACAAATTAAAGAACAAGTTAAAGAAGGGAGTCAAGAAGCCAAAATGGCCTTAATGACTTAAGTGTACTATGTGCAACCCTCTAGAGTTGCAGGGGAAACGACCTATGTGTGGAAGACTTTACAACACCCTTTTGCATAGGTAAAAGACAAAAGTGCAAAGCTAGACAATGAAATAGGACTAATTGCATTAACGAAAAAGTTTGTACAAGTCGGTGAATCCCTATTTATAAAGTAAACTAGTAGTGGGCTCTTTTGTAGAAGGGCTTTAAGGAAGTTGAGCCTGGATAAGTCCTGCCAAGCATCACATTTATTAAAGAGGGGAGTCTGCCTACCTGCCACCATCCAACAAGAAAACATGGGAAGAACTAGCTTAGCTTAGGTTGGGAAGACAGGTGTCATAAACACCCCTCCCTTGTTATTGGAGTCACAATAAATTAGAAGCTTTACCAAGAACTTAAACCGCTCGATGTAGTATACAAAGTGCAACAAGATATGTTTTGTAAATTGTGGAATAAAGTGAAATAATCTTGAGTTTCATACAAAGGAGAAGGGAAGTAAGTGTACCCAATAAATGGAGGGTGGGAGGAGGATAGAAAAAATACATCTTTATTTAAATTATGAGAGGAGGAAAATTAAGTGGTGGAACTAGAAAAAATGAAAAGACGAAATGAAATATTAGGATTAGTAAGAGGAAAAAAGGTTGGTGGAAAAAATGGGGAAGTAGGAGGGGGGTTTGTTGTAATAGAATCACAAATAATCAAGATAAGGATAGGAAGAGGATTTAATTAGGGTTAGGATGAAGGGTTGATGAAAATTTACAGTATAAATTTAAAACTGTGAGAAGCAAGGAAAGAGGAGGAAAAGAGGTCAATCCTTGTAGAGTAAACAAATTGGACTTGATGATAACTCAACCATAGCATAAACCGAGATACTAGTTATGGATATGGAAATTAAATTTGAAATTCATGCCTAGAGAAAAATCCGACAAAGCACAAAGAGGAAAAAGGGACAAGATCATTAAGGAGGACAATGAAATTTGAAAAGAATTTACATAGAGCGATTTTTCATAGATGGGAAAAGAAGAGGCAACTTGTGCAATACATATGAGATTTGCCTAAGTCGGTTGAAATTTCTAAATAAATAAAGAAATTGTAGCTTTTACCCTTAGGAAGATCTTGGGTTATGTTTCATGGAACTTTACTTTACATTTCAAGTTATCGACTCATGACAAATAAATGAGAAATGATGGCCTTTTCCATTTATCAAGTATAAAGTGTAAAGGGTAAAATATCAAAGTATAAAGTGTAAAGTGTAACCCAAGACCATCCTAAGGGTAAAATATTATCCATGGAACTTCACTTAGTATTTTAACTTACTTACTCATGACAAATAAATGAGAAATGATGGCTTTTCCATTTATCAATGCTAAGCTAAGGTTCATAGCTCTCTCAAGATATGAATAAAACCCTATTAGAGTCAAATATTTGATCTATAAAGCCCATTTTGCTTCTTCATTGAAAGTGTAGAAAAACTTAACCATTTAAATATTTTCCTAATTGCAGAAAAATAAGGTCCTATAGTTCAATATGCATCAAGTCCATGTGTGCTTGCCTTGGTTATATATATACTTCCATTCTTCTAAGAGCTCACATACTTCCATATATATAATGTTATAAAGGGGTCCCATATATTTTTCCATTATTCTAAGAGCTCACATAACCATAATTTAAAGGTTATAAAGGCCATGAGATGTATGTGAGAGTGCTCTCAACGGAAGCAAGAACGGAAGAAGGAGAGAGAGAGACAGAGAGCCACACAAGTTTGGTGGGTGCAGAACCACCCTAATCTTCTTTTTCATTCATTTATATATGTGTTTGAGTATTGTACATAACTGGGGTTAAGGCACAGTGACCTTTAACCCCACAACCTCCCACTTAAAGAACAATGTGCCTTTAAGGGAGAACAACCAGTGAGCATACTATCCAATGCCCATCAATACACGACAATACTCAAACCGCTGACTAGGTAGACTCTTCGTCAGCATATCTGCAGGGTTATCATCTGTATGAACCTTGACAAGCTCTATGCGCTTGTCCTCAAGTACCTCCCTGATGAAATGATACCTGACCTCAATGTGTTTGGTCTTTGCATGAAAGACCGGATTCCGTGCTAGCTGAATAGCACTCATGGAATCACTATGCAATGTCGGTACACCTGTATGAATCCCCAAATCTCCCACTAGCCGATCAAGCCATATAGCCTCCTTGCAACCCTGTGGCTGCAACATACTCAGCCTCTGTGGTAGACAAAGCAATGCACTTCTGTGCACGAGACATCCACGACACTACACCACCTGTAAAGGTGAACACATAACCAGAAGTGGATCTCCTACTATCCACATGCCCTGCATAGTCTGAATCTGTGTACCCAAGTACACGCATGTCTCCTTTACCAAAGCAAATGCACATCTCCTTGGTACCCTTCATGTACCTCATGATGCACTTAACTGCCTCCCAATGCCTCTTTCCTGGATTAGCCATATATCGGCTAACAACTCCCACTGCAAATGCAATGTCTGGTCTAGTAGCTATCATAGCATACATAAGACTCCCAACTGCTGATGCATAAGGAACCTTGGCCATCATGGCCCTTTCCTCATCTGATTTGGGACTATCTGTATGACTCAGTTTCACATATGGAGGCAATGGAGTACTCACTGCCTTCCCCCCCTCCATATTGAAACGTTGCAATACTTTTGTAACATACTCTTTTTGTGAAAGCCAAAGGAGTTTCCTACTCCGATCACGCGTGATGCGCATACCAAGAATATGACCTGCAAGTCCCAAATCCTTCATATCAAAGGCCTCATGCAACTTGGCCTTTAATGCATCTAGCTCATAAGTATTCTTGCTAGCCAATAGCATATCATCCACATATAGTGCCAGGATTATCAGGCTACTATCCTTAGCCCTTTTAGTGTAGAGGCAGTGATCGATTTCACTCCTTCTAAAACCCTGGGACCGAATGAAAGCATCAAACTTCTGATACCATTCTCTAGGTGCTTGCTTAAGACCATAGAGACTCTTCTTTAGCTTGCAAACTAAATGCTCTTTGCCCTTTTCTTCAAAGCCTTCCGACTGCACCATGTAAATTTCCTCATGCAAATCCCCATGCAAGAAAGCTATCTTGACATCCATTTGCATAAGCTCCATATCCTCTGATGCCACTAGTCCAAGCATGCATCTAAGTGTGGTCATTTTCACAACTGGAGAGAATATCTCATCAAAGTCCACACCCTTCTCTTGCTTGAACCCTTTAGCAACCAAACGGGCCTTGTACCTAGGCACATCATCACCTGTGACCTTCATTTTGTAGACCCATTTACATGGCAATGCTTTCTTTCCATGTGGCAAAGAAACCAAGTCCCAAGTCTTATTCTTCATAAGTGAACTCATCTCTGATTGCATAGCATACTCCCACTTGCGTTGATCCTCACGCATCATAGCCTCTCTGTAGCAAGAAGGCTCCCCGCAATCAGTAAGCATCACATAGTCTACCCCTGGAACAAACCGATCAGGCGGTCTAGACACTCTAGATGATCTTCTCAATGGCATTTCAGCTTGCTGTCCCACTTGCATATCAGCCACATTTGGCTCATCATTTCCACCAATAGATGATCCATCATCTACCCTTGATTGTATACCTGTGGGAGTACTTGGTTGTACCATTTCTTGCACATTTGGTGCATGGACAGCTTGCTGCCTATCAACATATGCAGGTGGATTCACATCCTGGAAAGTGATTCTCCTCATTTCCACATCCCTCATGGGTGCCTTATGCATCTTCTTCTCATTGAAGACCACATCATGGCTGCGTATGATCTTCTTTGCTTCTGGGTCCCAGAGACGATAGCCCATCTCTCCACTTTCACCATAACCTAGAAAGATGCATTTCCTAGACTTAGGATCTAGCTTCTTTCGAAGCTCTTTTGGCACATGTGCATATGCCTCACACCCAAATATATGCAAATGAGAGTAAGAGGGCTTCTTGCCACTCCATGCCTCTTCAGGAATACCACCATCCAAACTCTTACTAGGTGATCTATTGATCACATGCACTGCAGTCTTCATTGCCTCAGCCCAAAAACCACCAGAAAGACTTGCATTGGAAAGCATGCATTGCAACCTTTCTTGAATGGTACGATTCATCTTTTCTGCAACTGGATTTTGCTCTGGAGTACGAGGGGATGTGAGCTCCCTCTTAATCCCACGTGTATCACAGAAATGCTGAAAGTCATGAGAGAGATACTCTCCACCATTGTCAGTCCGTAGGCATTTAAGCGTTCTAGCTGACTGATTCTCAACCAAGGCCAGCCATTTCTGAAATACCTGGAACACATCACTCTTCCAAGCTATAGCATAAGCCCACACTTTCCTAGTTGCATCATCAATGAATGTCACATAGTATTCAGTCCCGCCTAATGACCGTGTAGGCATGGGACCACATACGTCTGAATGCACCAAATCAAGCATTTCAAACTCTTTCTTTCCCCTTCTTTTATGGGCTGATTTAGTCTGCTTCCCATAGAGACAATGCTCACAAAATTCAAAATCAGAGAAACTCAAATGCGGTACATAACCCAAACGGCATAAGAGTTTCATTCCATTCTGGCTCATGTGCCCCAACCTGCAATGCCACAAAGAAGTGCTTGGCTGCTCGGTTATTGCAACAACATGATCAAATACCCCTGATACATTTAAGGGATACAAAGTCCCACACTTGGCACCCCTGGCCAAAAGCATAGAGCCCTTCTGAATTTTCCAACTCTGAAAGCCAAAAGTGGTGTGAAAACCAGCATCATCTAGCTGACCCACTGAAATAAGACTCTTGGTCAGCTTAGGCACATGTCTCACATGTTTCAAAACAAATGCAGACCCATTTGCAAAAGAAAACTTTATGTCACCTGCTCCCACTATGTCACATGCATAGTCATTTCCAAGATGCACACAACCTGTCTTTCCACTGTCATAAGTGGAGAACCATTCCCTATGGGGAGTAACATGGAATGAAGCACCAGAATCCAAAATCCAATTCTAGGACTATGCATCATCTGAAGTGGTAAGCAACTCTGCAGATAAACTAGACATGAAGAGAACATCATTGTCACTATCACGTGTGACTGCATTGATCTCCTCGATCTTCACTTTTCCTTTGTCCTCCCTTGGACTCTCTTCCTTTTGATTTGCACCCCAATTTGCATTCTTTTTCTTATCCCTTTGCTCTCTTTTTAGCTTGTAGCAATCCTTTTTCATATGGCCCTTCTTGCCACAGTGGTAACACTCAATGTTCTGTGCCCTGTATTTGCTACGTGACTTCCCTCTTTCTTGGGACTTCCCCCTAAACTGTGATCTGCCCCTTTGCACATTTAAGGCTACATCCTGCTTGTTGCCATCCATAGACTTCCGTCTAATCTCCTCGGCCAACAAGCTACCCACAACATCATCAAATTTCAATACTCCACCAGGTGCAAAGTTACTGACAGCTGTACGGAAGGTATCCCATGAGGATGGCAATGAACATAAGAGAAATATTGCCTTAGTCTCCGCATCAAAATTCATTTTCTGAGCCTGAAGCTGGCTGAAAATAATATTGAATTCATTCAAGTGAGAAGCAATGGAGACCCCTTCCTTCATCTGCAGCTCAAACAACCTCTTCATGAGGTAAACTTTATTAGAGGCAGTTTCCTTTTCATAAGTGGCACACAGTTTCTTCCACAAATCTTCCGTAGTCTGCTCATTTACTACTGTGAAATAAACTGACTCTGCAAGATGAAGTCTAATAGTAGACTTTGCTAATGCATCCAACTCATTCCAATCATCCTCAGACATATTTGCAGGCTTAGCTTCAATCCCTGCCAAGGGTTTAATCTGCTTCTTTTGAATAAGCACATCCCTTATTTGTTCTTTCCACAAAGAAAAGTTTGTCCCATCAAACTTTCTAATGCTGAAAAACTCCTTTTCAGATGTGGAAGAGGATGGCATGATGCAAATAAAGCAAAATCCCAAATGCTAGTGCCTGCAAGAGAGAATCACACCAAATACTAGGTGCACCCAAATGTGTATGCCATAATAGACTGAAATATCACCAAAGCTCAAAGCTCAAAGCATCAAAAGATGCATCTGACTCATGTGCATATACTATGCATCCATATGAGCAAATCTGGCCCAAAAGAAAATGCCAATAAGTGCCAAATGACTCAAGCATAAACACCATCCACTGGCATATGCATCAATTATATCTCATCCAAGAGAGCATAGCACTATCAGTGCATCACCAACAATGTGTCAAAGCTGTCCCTCAGCATAAAATAGCATCCATGTGCAAAGCGTCCATAAAAATAGCATCCCACAAGGCAATTTGGGCCTATCAGCGCATCCAACAAGGACCGCAATGCATCCAAATGGCCTATAAATCATCCACTGCAACCCAATGCATACCACGAATGAGCGCACACTGCTCAAACTGCAACCAGAGTGATCTGCATAAGGTATGCTCAAGAAATCATAGTCCCACGGTAATGAGCGCTACTCAAAATAGAACCTGAGATGCTTCAAAACATGGGCGCCATTGCATAATCGGACTCAGCAAGAAAATCTGCAAATATCTCTCTTCTGCCAGAACTCCAAAATCCCAACCGATGAATGAGAAATGGGAGTCAACACTTATCCACTGCCATGTGGCATAAATCTAAGGTTTCAAAACCTTAGCATGAAAAATGCATAACAGAGAGACGAAATCGAACACACAGAGATTTATAACTCTAAAAATCCTTCACCGAATCGTGCAAGAACTGACAGGTAGGGGTTTTTGGGCATCCGGAACGCAATGGGACAGACGGTTTTGGAAACCGTGGTCTCAATCACTGGGTCCAACACACGGACTGAAAACCATTTTTGGAAACAGAGCTATCTGTAAACTCCACCGGAGTGCGAATGATGAGCAACATAGAAGTTTTAGGACCTCCTGAGTCCACCGGAACTGACAGATCTGCAAATGGTTGCTCCAAACTTGAGTTCCAACACCCGGGCAAAAAACACAGAAACTGACACAGAGAGCCAGAAATCCAATGAAATGATCCCGGATTCAAGAATAAAGGTGTTTCCAGGCTCCTGAAGTAATGTGGACACCAAAAGCAAGCAATAGTTGCCTCTACAAGTCAATACGGAGTCTCTGTCATCGAACGGAACAGGGAAAAGCTCAAAAAACGACTTTTTCTTTGAAAACTCTTAACAGGCTCTCAAAACCACTTCGCAAAGCCAAAGTGACTTTTCCAAAGGTTCCTCCAAGGTCTCTGCACACTCGGATGCAAGTAAAGTCACCCACAAAGCTTCCCACAGAGCTTCTCCTTCCTCCCACAGAGCTGCTGAGCTTCCAGCATTCACGCACGCTCAGCTAGATCACTCGGGCTCTGATACCAGTTGAGAGTGCTCTCAACGGAAGCAAGAACGGAAGAAGGAGAGAGAGAGACAGAGAGCCACATAAGTTTGGTGGGTGCAGAACCACCCTAATCTTCTTTTTCATTCATTTATATATGTGTTTGAGTATTGTACATAACTGGGGTTAAGGCACAGTGACCTTTAACCCCACAATATGATGTAAAGAGCTCTAAATAGTCTATTTTAGAAAAGGATGAGAGAGCACAATATATCCCCAACTTTTCAAGATCATGACCTTTATGTGGCTATTTGAAATAGCCATTCTAACAGCAAGCCAACCGAATGTTATGATGCCATTTCCTGAAATGAGAAGTGTATCTCCTGCCAGTCAATCCAACAAGCCGACAACATCAAGAACATATGGCAAAGCTACTCTTCTTGGAATAAAATTCCCAAGGCAAATAGCCCCAGATCGTCGTAGTTGTAAAGCAATGCCTTCATATGTTAGTCATCATGACCTATATCGGGAGTGGTGGTGGTGGCAATCGTCTAGGTAGTTGGCTGCCCCATGGCCCATCTACATAGTAGGGAAATTCTCTCTACATAAACTTCATTGTAGCTCACATACAGAGCATAGACATGGAGTATTACAAATGTAATAAATGGTCGAGGCCTCCCTCGTCTTGCAACGGAATAATGCAAGATGAAAGCGTGTGAGGGAGGCATTGTAATCGCTCTTCCTGCTCGGTAGTCAATGGAACACATTGTAGTAAAGCTACAACCAAGCTTGGATATAGCGTTCCTTTGAGGTACAGGCTCAAAAGCTTGCTAGAAGTACATATAATCATTTCTTCCATGCAAGCAACTAACATATACTTATCATAATTACCTCAAATACTTATCATAATTACCTCCATGAGAAGTTTGCTTTTGCAGTTTAAAAATATATATAAATCGGGTGATCTGCTCTTGTTGAAGGCTAACAAACCATTGACACAATGAGCTTATAGTCTGCTTCTCATACGTGAGAAAGTTCCTGACTTTTGCTAAGATCCACTCCACCGAAGCCAACCATCCAAAGTGCATAACAGAATAGCCAACCTCTTGGTTGGAGCTTAGAAAAGAGGTGGAATTATGTGAAGTATATGAAATAATCAGGAATGGTGTGGCTCCAGGAAAGACCATCGAGCATACTCTTGCATCCTATTCATAAGTGTGGCTCCAGGAGAGACCATTGAGCATACATATCTATACCGTAGAAAGGTAGACCATCAACCGATCATCCCCTGGCCCTACTGTTGGCAGTGAGGTGCATCTAAAGCAACATGTAGTCAAGAAACATAGCGAAGCGACCATGATCTTCACGCTGTGTTATATATTCATTAGAGAATTCAAAAGAGAATGGCTACTACCCTTCCTCCATTCTAAGTAGAGTATATATCCTTCGAAAATCCTCCACTAAGTTGAAGTAACACTCGAGTAGAACGATGCCCCAATGAACGAGGAGATACGTAGTTTGTCATCAGCAGAATGAACGCGGTGTTCAAGCAACAAAAGTGCTAGAGCAAAGCAAAGTGATCATAGGAAAATATAGGGAGTCAATACAAAAAGGGAGATCCATGTAATCCTTTTTCTACTTTGACAATAGAAGAACACTTAAAAATTTAATGCGTAGCACATGGGAATTTTAAAGGAAATTTAAGAGGAGGAAATTAGTTGAGAAAGGTTAGGCTTAGAGTTGAAGGTAGATTATAAAGGGATCTTACAAAAAGACCAAGGGAGGGTAAAGGTGATTTTTTATTTTTCAATTTAATGAAAAAAAGAAAAGGGAGGGGGGGAGGTTACTTTTTTTGGGGGGGGGGTCAAATTTAAGAAAAAAATGCATGTACCCACTCATTTGGAAGCAAGTTGTTTGCTATTAATTAGCCTCATTGATGTGGATTAACCTCACTTCTTAGGGGGTAAATTGCGGGGGGGGGGGTGTGTGCATTGGGGTGCATTTGGGGGGGAGGGGGTACTAACAATGGGGTGCATTGGGGGGCAACGGGGGGGGAGTTACTTTTTTGTTTTTTGGGGGTGAAATTTAAGAAAAAAATACATGTAACCACTCATTTGGAAGCAAGTTGTTGCTATTGATTAGCCTCATTAATGTAGATTAACCTCACTTCTTAGCTCTTCCATCTTCTCAGAGGTGCCACCTTTCTTTATGTGTCTTCTCATTCCCATCTTTACTCTGTCATGTTGTAAAATAGGTCTCCTCACTTCATGTACCGCTATCATTCAATGCCAAAGATGGATGGTTTATTGTTTGTTGAGTGTCAGCTACTCCATTTTGTTTTGAACCCACAAGTTGCTCCACCACCCTCTAAAATTGCTTTTGTGCTAGGTATAAATTCAATATTATGGATAGGTAGATTGTAATTAGTTCATTTGTCACCCTATTTCTAAATGAGTGCTTCATTTGTTGTGTGAACTTGGGATTCTTTCCACACTCTACTGAAATGCCTCCTTCATTTATCTTTTCACTTACTGCCTTTCAAGAGGTGGTGGGTACTAACAAGAATCATTCTCTTAAGCATTTGTCACCTTGGTGTGCCCTTGTCCTCTTTCTTTGCTTGTTTTATATTTTCATTGTTGTGAATGGCCAACATCTTTTATATTCTACTAGTGCAAGGCTGAATTCAATAGAAGAGCTCCCATCAAACTGAATGTCTATTTGGGGGTGGCAATAGGATGAGGACACCTAAGAGCATGGTTGGGAAATTCCCCATGATTGCATCACTAGATAACCTTGTAGCCTCATAACAATATGAGTTTGGGAAACAAACCTCTGATAAACTATTACGATGTCATATGTAGAGTGTTGAGAAGTCCCAACTCTAGCATTTGGATCATAGTTTTTTATAAAAATATATTGAGAGATGCTGAGATAGAAGCATGACATTTAGTTTAAAAAAACCTTGGATTTGTGAATTTTGGAAATCAATGGAGATGCTTTGTTAAGTGTTTTTAATTTCCTATGGGCTTCTTGCAACTTTTTGCTCCTCTCTTTGTTGGTGAGTAGCCATGGCTTACTTCCTTTGCATTTCCCTTTGCTATGACTCCTTACTCGCTCCTCTTCTACCATAGTAGGGCCACTTCTAATCTTTCACTTGCCCACCCTTCCTTCTCCTCTCTAAATTGAATCCCCTTATTTTTTGGTTGCTATAGTAGCCCCTCTCTAATTATCTCCCCTCTGCAAACTCGTCCAACCCTATCTTTCGATTGCTATATCCCCCCTCCACGCCCCCCCCCCCCCTCTCTCTCTCTCTCTCTCTCTCTCTCCCTCTCTCTCTCTCTCTCTCCTCCCCAAAAGTCATCACCACCCCTACCTTTTGGGAGTTTGTTTGCTCAAATCAATCCCCCCCCATCTTTTGCGTATGCTCTACAATCCAGTTCTCTCCATTTTAATTTCAGCTTCCCTCCTCTCACCTGCTTTTAGTTAGTAGTGCTCAATCAACAACAACCTTGCCCCTATACTTTCACTCTACAAACCCCTCCATCTTCTCTACTTTTAGTCCCTCCGTCGCTTTCACTTAGTAGTATTCAATAGCAGCCCCCCCCCCCTCCTCGTCCTACTTTAGCTTCACAACTCTCCTCTCTAATTTTAGCCACCCCCCATCCTTTATTTTGATCAATAATGCCCCCCTTACCTTTTGGTTGTTTTAGAGGAAAGCACCATCATTTGATGTCAACCTCTTCATGACTCATTGATCTAAGCTATGCACCCCTTTCACAGTGTGTAGAGCACCCCTTTCATAGTACCTAGACCATGTCTCAAGCTAGTCTATTGGGCATATATATTTTGTGCATTGTCACACCCAAATCACAAATTTGTAAGAAGAAGAAGAATCTACTAAACAACGAGCAATTTTTGATCCAAAGTAGACATCTCATCAAAAGAAACATGTTGTTGATTTAAAAATATAACTATTATTCTTCTATGCAACAACAATAGCCTCTATGTCATATGGACTTGATAAGCATTTATCCACGAGTACAATTTGCGTGCTTGTGATGAGGTATGGCCTAGTTACAAAAAAACTGCCTCACAAACCATTGCTAACCATGGTACATATGCTAATGGGCCTAGCATTTGTGAGTTAAAAGTAATACCCTAGCATTTGCAAGCCTTTTGTTCATGTTAAGGACTTGCTATTGCATTTATGCTATACCATTTTGGAATGTTCTTTCTTGATGTGGTTCCTCCCTTTGCAAATGTTTTAAATGTGTCTTCCATTGCCATTGGGATATCTTAGCATTTATACCTTGATTAAGTTTTTCAACTCTCCTATCTTAAAGCCGTTGTCTATCTCTCTTACAATCCATGGAATCTTGCATCATGGCATTTGATTTCTCATTTGAAGGAAAGCAAATATCGAACAAAGATGAGAGGGTCTGAGAGTAGTTAGCTTGTAAAGTAAACAAATTGAGCTTGATGATAACTCAACCATAGCATCAACCTAGGTACCAGTCATGGGGATATGGAAATAAATTTTGAAATTCATGCCTAAAGAAAAATCCAACAAAAGCGCAAAGAGGAAAAAGGGACAAGATCAAAAAGGAAGAAAAGGAAATTTGAAAAGAATCTACATAGGGCGATTTTTCATAGATGGGAAAAGAAGAGGCGAAAATGTGCAAAACATATGAGATTTACCTAAGTGGGTTGGAGTTTATGATTTGCCTCCTCAAGGAATACACATCAGCAAATTGGATTTTTTGGTGCCCCCTCAACAAGAGTAAGGAGACCAAAAAAGATGCAAAAAACCAAAAGGCAAAATGACATACTAACATATTTGATACTATAGGTTAATAAATACTGTCACCTTTAACATGTGTTTTGTAATGAAATGTATGGAAGAAGAAGCAATGCAAATTGATAAATAATCTTAGATTTATACATAGAGAAGCGCACATGTATGAATTGAATGTTTTCTATTACACCCATTTTAATGTCAATTAAGCTATGGACGTTACCTAAAATCAATTTTGTAAAAGTGTGTGTTTGAAAATTCTTCTATTTTCATACAAGACTAGAAAAATATATGAAACATTTCCACAAATAAGCATGTGCAATAAGTACCACATTGCACAGTACCCAAACCATAGCAAATGTTGTCAACAAGTTGTCTTCTTTGGTTTGTAAGAAGATCACATAGTAGACTTTTCAATGAACATTTACTTGCATATATCTATAAGTATAATATTTTTTGATATTTTTGAATAAATTCCAATCTTATCTAACATATAGGCTTCGCAATGCGCATGCAAAACAAGAATTTGCAATCTTTTAAAGATGAGCAATATTGTGGTCTCATATATAAAATTTAAAAATTCAATTAGTTTGGATAGAGACTTTGTTAAAATCTATTCAACAATGCATAATTGTGCATGTCCCCTAAATCTCACAAAAATGGCTATGGTTGATCATACTTTGACCTATATCATATGCGGACAAAAAAGAAACATACCATTGAAAAATTAATGAGAAATTTCATATGCAATGAGGATGATTTGAGTATCCGTTGTGAAATTTGGAAAATGGATGACAAAGAAAGCCATCAAAATGAACTTCCCCTTACACTAAGTGGGGAGGAAAGTATCAAAGTACAAACCCTCCTCAAAGTGCATAGTTTGAAAGGTAGCACCATAGCATGCTATTGTAACATGTAAGACTTTGTGCCTCCATTGAGTATGAAGGTAAGGATAGCACATAAAGAAAAGGAAAGGAGGATGTGCCTTAATTGAGTATGAAGGTAAGGGTAGCATAGAGAAAAGTAAAGGGAAATGTGCCATTGCAAAAGTGTTTATAAACTTCATGTGGGATAATGCAAAATGAATATGTACGTGGTTATACTCTTAGATAATGTCATGCTATGGATACATGTGGACAGTTTTGTAGCATGTAAGATTTTGCCCCTCCATTGAGTATGGAAGTAAGGATAGCACATAAAGAAAAGTAAAGGGGGATGTGCCTCAATTGAGTATGAAGGTAAGGATAGCATAAAGAAAGGGGAAGGCGCTATTGCAAAAGGCTTTAGAGACTTCATGTGGGACAATGCAAAGTGAATATGTATGCATTTATACTCTTGGATAATGCCATGCTATTGATACCATATGGATGGCTGATTTTGTTTTGAATACGAAGGAAAGATTGCAATAAGATATTAAGGCAAATATGCTTATATAAGTCAACACACATTCTCATGGCAATAAGTAAGCATCGATATACAACATTTGTGGGCAAAGTTTTGGTGAGTTATGCCATATTATGCTACACACAACATGTAAAAGACTAATTCTCATGTCGATATAAAGGTAATAATAGAATACATGGCTGAACAAAAGGTGATCATGATTTACAAAAGCAACAAGCAATCTAATATACAATGAGTACAAATGAGTATTTATGTGACATGGGATGGGTTTTGGGCCCTTTGTATATTTATTCTTGAGTGTATCTCAAGTGAATTTTAGGTGGGGTAAATCCTACAAACACCCTCAATCTTTCAAACACCAAAACTTGTTGAATACAAACAATTTGGATAGTCTCAAAATTGTGAATTGTCTAATTTTTTTCTAAATAATCTTATATTCCCATCTTGAATGAGCACAAAGACAAGGATAGTACATGAAGAAAATCTAAGGAGGGATGCACAATTGTAAAAGAGATGAGAAGATTTATATGGTCAGCAAGCAAATATGTAGTTGGATATACTATTGAGTAATGCTTGGATTATTCATGTAATAGGAAGGTGATGGTATAATACACGGGCAAAGACATAAAAGCAAATATGCCAATATGAAATTGGCAAGCATTCTCATGTGCAATGCGAGAGTATCATTATGTAGGTTTTGTGGGTAACATTTTGGTTAGTACTATCATCCTATTATATTCATGCCATGAAGAAGATTGATTCTTCAGTCAATATGAAGGTAAGGGTACCATAGGGGGACCGATACAAGGGGACCATGTGCATTTTGTGAGATTAACAAAGCTTATACAGTGACGTGGTGCAATTATGCTTTGAGTGTGAGTCTTTGCAAGAATTGGTGTCCATGAAGGGGTATGCCCATAGTGAATAAGTGAAAGTGAGTGTATTAGTTTGGAAGCAAGGTACTTCCCATTTATTTACCTCACTTCTTTGCTCTTCCACCTTCTTAAAGCTTCTACTTGTCTTCTCACTCACCACTTGAATCAAATTTCCCATTTGTGCTCTTTCATGTTGTAAAATGTGTCTCCTTCCTTCATGTTTCTTCTCACTCAGTACTAAAGATGGGTTGTTTATGTTTTGTTGAGTGTCATGTTGTTGCCTCATATGTTGTGTGAATTTGGTCTTCTTTCCACATGTACCAAAATGCCATCTTCATTGCTGCTTCAACTCATTGCCTTCTGAAGGATGTGCGCATAGTGAGAACGATCATGCTCATAAGCTTGTTTGTGACCTTAGTGTGCCCTTCATCCTCTTTCTTAATTAGTTTTATCTTTTTAGCGTGATGGCCAACATCTTGTGGGATAGTGGTAAGTTATATTCTACCATGAGATTACTTGAGTCAGTAGAAGAGCTTCCATTGAATTCTATCTCTAGCGTGAGGTGTAAAATCACCAAAAAGAGTGATTGGAAAATTGTCCATGACTACGTGACTAGCCAAACTTATAGCCTCACAACATTATGGGTTGAGGGCAAGAATGTTCCGATAGATTGGTGGGATGCCATATGCAGAACGTTGGAGAGTCCAAACTCTAGCATTTCAACCATAGTGTTTCACGACATCCCATTGAGAGATGGCTAGGCATAGGAGGTGACATCTTTGTTCTTCCCCTTTCTCTCCTATTTGGTTTCTGGTTCCTGTGTACTCTTTCCATCACCAGAATCTCCCTTCTTTTTTTGAAATATAGTTCATCTTGGAACTTTTACTCGTTTTTTTCTCTTTTTCTTCTACAGAACTTGTATTTTCTTCTCTCTAAATCCCTAAATCTCTCTTTCCCCTTCTTCTCCTTGCAAATACACTATTTTCTTCTTCTTTGTGGGCTGTTTTTTGGGACTGTTTTTTCTCTATTATCACTTTATAGGTACCCCCCTTTTTGGTTTCCATCTTCTTTAGAAGACATGGCTGAATACTCTTATGAAAAAACTTTGGTTCAATGCAAAAAGCAAAAGTAGGCTGAGGGTCAGCATGACCCAGTGCATGATTCGTTTGAAGCACAACTAGTTTATGATGTCATGTATGAAGGATTTGCAGACACAAGGAAAGAGTGGAAAGACTCTATTCCATCAGTTGGTCTCATGGTTGAAGTGGATGAAATTGTGGATCCAGTTAGAGAATATGCCAAAAATGCAGTTATTTTATTTTTCCTAGGTCGGATGCTACCTGCTGTAGAGGTAGGCAACTGGTTGACCTGCACACTGGCTGGCTCGAATCACGGATCGGGACCTCAAAGTTCAATTCGATAAGACTGGTGCACAGATCTTGGATCTTCAAGGGAAGGTCGTTGGTAAAGGTACACAGCGTAACAACATCTACGAACTCTCAGCTTTCAGTGCTCGAGCGGATGTGAAGAACACTAAGCTGTGGCATGAGAGGTTTGTCATCTAAACCTTAGTTCTTTGAAGGAAATGCATAAAAGTGGAATGATTGCAGACCTACCAGAAATTTTAGATCTGCCTGATGTATGTAAAGCTTGCATGATGGGCAAGCAGCATCAGCATCCCTTTCCTAAAGAGGCCATCAGGGCAAAGGCTCCTCTAGAGCTCGTTCACATGGACCTCTGCAGAAAGATGGAGATGGAAGCTTTGGGTGGTTCCTACTACTTCACGATGCTGATCGACGACTACAGTAAAAGGATATGGATATACTTCCTAAAGACTAAAGACGAGGCTTTTAGTAGATTCAAGGAATGGCATGTAATGGTCGAGAAAGAATCGGGGAGGAAGGTGAAGAAATTGAGATCAGAAAGAGGTGGAGAGTTCACATCAACTGAATTCGAGAGTTACTGCAAAAGTCACGAGATCAAGAGGCAGAAACCCCCGCCACATACTGTTGGGGTAAAGGGCAGTGTGCCACCCACTGTATAGTGCCCATGTATACTCATATATATATATGATAGAGGAATAAGCTAGAGTAGCTTTTGCTCCACCATTTTTGGTGTCTCCTTAACCCTTTGTGTGTGCTCTCCTCTCCCACAACTGGTATTAGAGCCCATGGCGTTCGATCTACGAGGAGCTCGGTGAGAGGAGAACGGGCACTGCTTCGAGAGATCTACCGGGAGCTTTGGAGAGCTCGATTCTCTCATTCACAGAGAGATTTTGGGTAGACATCATCTAGACATATTTCTTTGCCATTTTGCAGAGCTTGTTCAGAAGCCGTTGTTCGAAAGCTGTCCAGGGGCTTGTTGAGTAGCTGGTGGTCGCATTTCGGATTGCCTGTGAGCCCTTGAGCTCGTTTATGAGAAGGGTTGTGGAGTCGATCGGGGAAGGAGACCGTCGATGGAGATCATCGATGATGTCGTGTGTTGCCAGCTTATGGAGCCGTGGAGCAACCATAGATCCCCTTGCAAGTGAATCTTGCACGTCATTGGAGGTGAGGCATTGCATGGAGGGCTATAGGGAAGCTCTTTGTAGATGCAATTGCTACAGATGGCTCGTGAGCCACTGCGAGCTCTTAGATGGAGAAGATAGGAGTCTCTTTCTCTCCATACCCTTCTCCTTCCCATGAGCAAAGGAAGAGCAGCCCAATGATAGCAACAACATCCACTTTGGACAAAAAGAGTGAGTTCTTTGTTTTTAGTCTGGAAATCTGACAGTATTTCAAACAGTAAAAGTGAGCAGAATGCCATTTTCGACAGCAAGTATTTGCAAATCCATAAGGATTTAGGCTCAGTGCCCAACAGAGGGGTCGGAGAACTTTGGAAGGGCTACGTTTTCTTTGTTGATAGCTCGGTCATCCGACTTTACAGTACAGAGTTATTTACTGTCCAAAATAGGGACAGTTCGATGATCAGTGTGCAAACAGCCATTTTGCAGACTATATATCTTTTCACCTGTGCAGAATCTGCCACTACATTCAACTAGAGAGTTGTAGATCCTTCAAAACACGACAACTTTGCTGTTGGACGCAAGTTGATCCAAATTTTGGATCAAAAGATATTGCTATTTAAATACAGTGACAACACAAGTACAATGCCATTTTTCTTTTTGCAGATGTCACAAGGGTACAACGGATGCATGATATTGTCGCTTACTTGGATGCACAAATGATATAGTGGTACATGCCATTTGGATGCCATTTTGGTTGTCAATTGACACATTTTGGATGCATCATTCCTCACATGCTATGAGAGGTCTCAAGGTTGAGCAGAAAATACAGCCTTGGTAACATTTGTGAGGTGTCTTGATGCTGAGTTCAGTGACATTGATAGTCACTTTGCATTGATTTGTTGGGTTGATTTACATCTTTTGGACAACTTTGGTCCTTCAGTTTTATATTGACTTTTCATAGGGGAGACTCTGACAGATTTATGATAGGCATTTGGTATGCTTTTATGCATGAAAGTGGATACATGTTTGAGCTGGTTTGTGCTCATTGACTTGCAGGATACTTGATGTATGCCCATAGTATTTCTCATGATGTCACTTGGCAGCAAACATTCAAGGAAGCTGCTGTTGCTGTTTTTATGACAAAATAGTCATTTTCAGGACTGAATATCTCTTTCCTGATGCGGAATTGCACTTTGTGCCGAACTGGAAAGTTGTATTTCACAAAACATACTACAACTTTGCTTCAGGGAGCAAGTTGATCTGGTATAAGCTACAGGAGTTACAGCCTCTGCAAAACCATAAAAAGTTGCAGTCTATTGTCTATTTGTGACCAATGTGCAGGAAGTTGTTTTTCAGGTGAGAATATCTGAGAATCCACAAGGATTTGGCTCTTGAGGTCAACTCACAAGTTGTAGATCTTTCTACCAGCTACAACTTTGCTGTTTATAGCTTTGGTATCCGGTCTTTCATTGAAAAGATATCGCTGTTCAAAAATAGGGATAGCGTGTTATTTTGCCTAAAGTGGCTGTGAGGTATTGTTGTAGGAATTTCTCTTGCACAACAGTGAATTGGGAACTGACAGTAAATTACAGAAACTGATTGAGATCTCACTTTAGTCCAAGGGCATTATTGGCATTTTGGCAAGTCACTTTGGCACATTTGGCAAGTGGTGAATGCTTGATTTTGTTACTAAAGGATTGCACACTTCAGGTGATGCATTGGTGATGTAGTAAATGCCATTTCGATGCATTATGGATTTGCATTAGTGGATGCCACACTGATGTTTATGGATAGTTGAGCTGGGCTCCTATTGCCATTGGTTGAGCATGCATTGCTCATTTGGTTCAGTGCATTTCTTACTTGGATTGCCAGGCATTGGCAGGTTACTGGGCTACATATATTCTTGTTTATGCCTCTTTATGGCTGAGTGCTTTTAAGCATTGGATCAGCCAGTTTATTTGGAGACCTGATTGGTCTAGACAACACTATATTTTTTGTCATTTGGGTTGCCTATTGCACTATACCGCTCTTTGGTTGTGAGCTATTGTGCCACAGATATGGCATCTACAGCTAGTAGTGCCCTCTTTGATATTGAGAGGTTGGATGGATCAAACTTTCAATATTGGAAAGAGCATATTTATGATGTGTTAGTGCAGAAGAGGCAACATAAGCCCATTCAATGCAAAGGTGTCAAGCTAATAGCATTAAACAGTGTGATTGGGATGACATGGATGAGCAAGCATGCTCTATCATTCAATCATCACTCTCGAAGTCAGTCTACTTGTAGGTACAGGATGGTGTACAGGGTGTAGACTACCATGCATATGAGTTCTATTCTTGTATATGCCAGATGTATGACCATGATAGTGTTATGCAACAGCATGATGGGCTGAAATACAGCCTTGATATGCACTCCAGAGGTAGATCAATTGGTAGAAACAGGTCATGTTCAAGGGAGAATTCCAAGAGCAAGTCTAGCTCTCAGACTTGTGTTGGATGTTTCTATTGTGGAAAGTATGGCCACATGAAAAAGTATTGCTAGAAATGGCTAAGAAAACGCAAGAAGAAGAGCAAGGTTAAGAATGATAGGAAGAAGGAGAAGAAGCATGTTGAGCTTCAAGGCGTGGATGCCACAGTTTCCACTGATAGTAGCAATGATGAAGGCATTCTTTTATCTATGTCTGACACCTCCTTCTTGGCCACTGATGTACCCATTCTTGATGATTAGATGTTAGATCCATGTGCTTAATGTCATATGAACCCTCATAGGTCATGGTTCAGTGCATATCAGAAATGCATTGTGGAGAGTGGTTTGATGGGCATTGATCATTCTATGGATGTCTATGGTTATGGGGATATCCACCTTGTTATGCCTAGTGGCTCTATTCTTGTTCTACAGAGGGTTAGACATATACCAGGACTTGCTACGAGCAAGATCAGTATTGGATAGTTGGTTGAGGTAGGTTATCATGTCTCTTTGGGTGATCATGCATGGAAGATTGCTAGTGGCAATCTGGCTATGGCTAGGGGATCACGGGTTGGATTCTCTTATGCATTGCATGTATCAGGTGTCCAGGATAAGATGCTTATGATTAATAAGCAGCCATCAGTTAGTTTATGGTATGCCAGACTTGGACATATGTCTACTGCAGGTATGGAAGCCCTTACAACATTGAGATACATTCCTGTTATGGATGTCTCTCAAATTTTATGTCATGATAGTGATGATGATCAGCAGTCAGGATCCTGTTTTGTGAGGAAGATAGTCAGTGAGAGGTATGCTGAGCCATTGTAGTTGGTTCATAGTGCAGTTTGTGGGCCTATGCCTACCGTTTCACTGGGTGGCGCCTCTTACTTTGTGACATTCATTGATGCTGCTACAAAGTACATATGGGTATATCCGATTCGGCAAAAGCATGATGTATATGATACATTTCAGCGCTTCTTGGGTAATGTTGAAAATCAGTCAGGAAAGAAGCTATTGAGCTTGATGACTGATGGTGATGTAGAGTTTACCTCTTCTAGATTTCAACATCTATGTGATACACTTGGTATCAAGAGGGTGTTGACCACTCCTCATCTTTCTGCTCACGATGCCTTGGCAGAAGGCATAAATCGGATTCTATTGGACAAGATTGGTAGCATGCTACGGTATGCAGGTCTTATCGAATGCTATTAAGACAGCTGCATACTTGCTTAACAGGTCACCCAGGAGATCTCTGAATGGTAGAGTGCCATTTGGCTTCTTGACAAGCAGGGCACCATGTTATGAGCATTTACGTGTGTTTGGCTGTGAGGCTTATGCTCATGGTTCCCGATCGAGGAGGTGTATCTTCCTTGGATACAGTGAGTCCAGTAGGGACTACAGATTATGGGATTCTTCAACTAGGGAGTTGATACACAGCCATAATGTCTATTTCAGAGAGGATGCTATGTTTAGATAGCCCTGGACTATGGATAGCAGGAGAGTGCTATTCCAGGAGGTGTAAGTGCACTGATACCTCCGCATTCTTTGCAGGGGCAGCCCATATCCCTTGGAGTGGGAGGTTTTTCCTACATTGAGTAGGTTATAAAGTTGGGACAGCCACGATTACTTCCTGATTTTGGTCAGAGACAATCAGATGTCTCGAGTATTCCACAGGTTTATACTCCTATGGAGATTGTTGATGCATCTTCTATGGACAGTTACAGTTTACTCCCAGGATGCGAAGTGCCTCTTGCAAAGGAGGATGAGGCTATGCATGGTGAGGAGGATACCTTGGCTAATGATGCCCGGCATGATCCGTTGGCTGGTCATGCCAGGATAGATGTGGTTTCTGCAGTTATTGACTCGGATCATATTGCACATGGGCAGGAATCATTGATATGTTTGCTTCGTAAGTGCCTCCATGGCCAAAAGCAATCCCCTCGAGCTTGGCTTCATAGGTTTGATACCGTTATGAGAGCTCAGGATGTGATGCACAGTGAGACAGGTTATGGTCTCAGTATTCAGGAGGTTGCTATCCTTATGAGGTTACTTGCCATATGGTTCCTTATGGACAGGGATCTTTTACAGTGGGAGCTGCATGGTCTTGATGATGTTTGTAAGATACTTGGTTGTTTCAGTATGGAGAGGGGGAAGTTACTAAGTACTCCATTGCCTGTATTAGCTCCATACTTGAAACATAGCAAGTTTGACGATCATAGATTAGTTGAGCAGCAAGTTATGGTTGATATGGCAGCCATAGTACTTCATGCATCCATGACTGTGTTGAGACTTGGTTCTCACATGTTTGCCATTGGGGCTACACTTCTGGTTCTTGCTTCTGTCGCAGTGGGAGTTGGTAGCATGATTATGGTAGATTTTGCCAGTGAGATCTGGCATGAGATCTTGGTTGACAGGCATCTATAGCTTGTCATTTTCTATCTTGCAAACCTGATGTCTACTAGCAGCTTATCCTCTATGCACTTTGCACATTGTAAAGTGCCGATGGGCATAGGATGACAGTCTGGTCATCTTGTTTTTCAGCCTATGGCTGATTGTATTATATGTGTACTATACTCCCTTAAAGGCACACTACCTTTAAGTGGGAGGTTGTTGGGGTGAAGGGTAGTGTGCCCACCCATTGTATAGTGCCCATGTATACTCATATATATATATGATAGAGGAATTAGCTGGAGTAGCTTTTGCTCCACCATTTTTTGTGTCTCCTTAACCCTTTGTGTGTGCTCTCCTCTCCCACACATACATCATAGCAAAATGGAGTAGCAGAGTGCAAGATGCGCGTCATCTGTGAAATGGGCTGGAGTATGATGAAAGGAAAAGATTTGTCAAAGACTTTCTAGGCTGAAGCATGTAACACTGCAATTTACATTCTGAATCATAGCTACACGAGGGTTGTGAACGGGATGACTCCACTGCAAGCCTTTTCTGGTAAGAAACCTTCAACCACACATTTCAAAGTTTTTGGATGTGACTTTATTGTGCATGTCCCTGATGCTACCAGGACCAAATGGGAACCGAAGAGCTGGAAATGTATTTTCTTGGGCTACAATGAAGAGGCAAAGGGTTACCGTCTCTATAACCCTGTTACCAAGAAGGTAATTGTAAGTTGCGATGTGGTCTTCTCAGAATAGCCGCATCAATTGGAGGAGGATGCTTCCTTCCCAGACAACCAAGACTAGGATATCCATCCAGTACCGCCACCAACAACAGACCAAACTCCCCCAATGGTGCTTGGGAGGATTCAAGATAAAGAAGAAGAAGAAGAGCCTGTAGAACCACAACGGCAACGGCCATTCCCAAAGTGGGTAAAGCAACTTTTGGACGGCAGAGAACCTCCAGCCATTGAGGAGGAACCATCCGAACACTGCTGGTCCAAGAGATTAGAGGAGCAAAGAAGGGCGCAGGAACACTTGGTCAACTACGCGTTGATGACAGAGGTGATCCATGCTGATGAACCCAAGTGTATTGAAGAGGCACAGGGTGATGACAGGTGGATGGAGGCTATGCACTCGGAGTATAGCTCCATAATGAAGAACAACACTTGGGACCTTGTGGATCGTCCACCAAAACGTAAGGTAATCGGAACCAAGTGGGTGTACAAGACCAAGTACAAGTCCGACGGCACATTGGATAAGTACAAGCTCAGCTCATGGCAAAAGGATTTGCACAGGTACATGGTTTTGATTATCAGGATACTTTTGCTCCCACAGCTCGACTAAACACAATTCGCAGTGTTTTGGCTTTAGCTGCCCAGGGAAGTTGGCCCGTGTTTCAGATGGAAGTAAAATCTACCTTTTTGAATGGAGATCTCAAGGAGGAGGTATACGTGGAACAACCACCAGGTTTTGTGATCCTCGATTCAGAAGGTAAAGTCTGCAAACTGAAGAAGGCACTTTATGGGCTAAAACAAGCCCCACGAGCGTGGTACCAATGAATTGATGCCTACTTTCTACAAAACGGGTTCAGGAGGAGCCCATCTAATGCAAACTTATATATCTTCAGAGAAGGAGGCAAGTGTATGATCGTGGTCCTTTATGTGGACGACCTTGTCATAACAGGAAACCATGAAGAGAAGATCTCGCAGACGAAGCATTTGCTATGAAGAGAGTTTGAAATGATAGACCTCGGACTGATGCATTTCTATTTGGGGATTGAAGTTTGGCAAGAGCCAAAATAGGTCTTCATTTCACAGCTGAAGTATGCTGGAGAGATACTGAAGGCATTTGGCATGGCTGAGTGCAAGATAGTTGGTACCCCTATGGAGGTTGATGTGAAGCTCTCAAACGAGGATTCATCACCACTAGTGGACGAAGCGAAGTATAGAAGACTTGTGGGCAGCTTGATTTACTTGTGCAACACGCGGCCGGACATCAATTTTGTGACTGGTGTACTAAGCAGGTTTTCTAATAAGCCTTGGGAGAACCATTGAAGGGCAGGGATGCAGGTGCTAAATTATGGCATCACCTATACCAAGGGCAACATCTTGATCGGATTCTGTGACTCAGATTGGGCAGGAGATGTGGACAGCAAGAGATCAGTGACAGGTTATTGTTTCTCACTTGGATCTGGAGCTGTCATGTCATCTAGAGCTGTCATGATCTGCATGCTTTGCTTCTTGCGAGGTAGTGTGGTTGAGGAGGATTTTGGGAGACATGGGTGCAATGCAGAACAAGCCCACACAGTTATCATGTGACAATCAGAGTTGCATGGCAATTGCAAAGAACCCTGTGTTCCATGCTCGCACAAAACACATCGAGATTCAATATCACTTTGTACGCGAGCTCATCATGGATGGAGAGGTCGACTTGGTGTACTGTCCGACTATAGAGAATGTTGCGGACATCTTGACGAAGGCTCTTGGAAGAGACTTGCTAGAGAGGCATCTTCATCGACTTGGCATTAGACCGAAAAAGTAAGTTCACTTGCGGGTGGACATTGAGGGGGGGTGTTAGATATCAATGCTCCACTCTCCTGTAACTACCTGGGAACCAGCTAACTCTACTTATAAGCCCCCCATATGAGGAGAAGGCATTTGAGTAGCTCGATTATCTAGTAGGTCCTGGTTTGGACACCAGATGGGGGCCATGTGTGGCCTGATGGCTGGATGGCTTCAGATAGAGTTGGCACACCGCCAACTAGGCTACATGCAAGTGCGGGAAGCCATCCCATGACTGATCGCACTGAGGGTAAACAGAGCATTTCTCGGGGTAGCCCACTCTCGAGTTGTGGGGCCTGTTTGGAGTCCCAGATAATCCCAGATGGCTGTGGGCGGAACGACGACCATAGGTCAGTTGCTCTATTTTGTGCACCGGTTCTATCGTGTGGTCGGTGGCCGACCCCCAATTGACCGTTTTGGGCGGACTGGGTCGGTCACCCAATTGAGCCTAACCGACTATGACTGGTGGCTATATAAGAGCAAGCCTGTGAAGCCCATTTCATCACTGGCTATAGCAACCCTGATTCCTTAGCATTCAACCTCCGTCTTTTACTGTTTCCAGCTTGCCATCAAAGCTTCTTTCACAGGAGCGCATGGTTGGGAGGCAGCGCCATCTATTGTATCAGTTCTACAATAATCAAATTTTTGATTCTCCATACTATCTGGTTTTCTCTCTTGTGTACGAGATCCTGTTATCTGTTGAGCACAAACGTTGTATTATTTTCTTACAAGCATAGCACTATCAGTGCATCAATTGTAATGTGTCAAAGTTGTCCGTTAGCATAAAATAGCATATGTGTGCTAAACATCCATCAACAAAGCATCCCACAAGGCAATATGGGCCTATCAGTGCATCCAACAAGGATCATAATGCATCGAAATGGCATGTACATCATCCAATGCAACCCGATACACACCACAAATGAGCGAACAAGGCTCAACAAATTGCAACCGGAGTGATTTGCATAAGGTATTTCTAAGAAATCACGGCCTCATGGCAATGATCGCTATTGAAAAAAGGACCTGAGATGCCTCAAAACATGGGTGTCACTGCATAATTGAACTCAGCAAGATAATCTACAAATATCTCTCTTCTACTTGAACTCCGAAATCCCAACCGATGAGTGAGAAAAAGGGATTCAACCCTTACTTGCAAATACAACCTTAGCAAATAATGCCACATGGCACTTGTGTGGAAATGTGAAGAAATCTGCAAAACAGATAAAGAAACATTGACTCAGAGAATCATAGCTCGAAGAATCCTAAATCGAATCATGTAGGAATTTGCAAACAATAGTTTTGGCCCATCCCCGATCCACCGGAATAGCCACATCCGAAAAATGGTGGCCTATGCGAGCGGGACCGTTTGGACAGAAGAAAATCAAAATGAGTTCTTCCAATGGATTGTATTTGCTCCTGGTCCTTCAATTAGCGTCTAGATCACTGGACAAAGGTATGGAAGTGCTTTGGTCTGGAACGGAGCAATGAGCTCACAGAATGGCTCATGTAACATAAGCCATCACAAGAGAAACTTGACAAAAGAATTGCTAGTGCTCACAAAAGTGAGCCAGAATGTCCAGGACACAAAATGGTAACACCCACAGTAGCCCCACGGATGGTTCACAGAGAAAGAAATCATCTCTCATAGACTCGAAATCATCACTCTGCTTCAAAATTCATCTTTTGCTCAAGAAACCACTGCCAGCATCCAAAAAACCACTAAGAGAATTCCAAAGACCACTTACATGCTTCTACAAGGTTCCAATAGCTCAAACAAGCACCCATAGGCTTGCTCCACCCTCCCATAGAGTTGCAGTAGCAGACTCCAAGCTCCAGGCACACACACGGGCTTAGCTAAGCCACCCACAAGCATCAGATAGACCACCCGAGCTCTGATACCAATTGAGAGTGCTCTCAGTCGAAGTAGAACGGAAGAGGTGAGAGAGAGGGAGAGCTAGAAGAGACCCACACAAGTTTTGGTGGGTGCTGAACACCATAATCTTCTATGTCATCCATATATATGTGTGTGTTTGAGTATTGTACATAACCGGGGTTAAGGCACAGTGACCTTTAACCCCCACGAGTGAAATGTACAAAAAAAAAAAAAAAAGGTTGACGTGAGAGTGAGATAGGTTATGAAGAGGGAAATGAGGAGGGGGAATGTCGATGGGTTGGAGGAGTAGGCAAGAAGAGGAGGGAGCATGTATTACGAATGAGGGGGGAAGAGGGAAGAGGAAGAAGCATGAAAGGACGAAGAGGAGAGGTAATTAGATGGGAGGAGGGACGTGGATGTGAGTCTTTGTAGTGTGTAGGACATTGCTGGGCTCTGCACATCTCTAGATGCTGGACCAACTCACAAGCCAGCACGAGTTATCTTGAACTCAGGTGCTACTCCTCGAAGCTCAGCTGAGGGCGGCACCAACCCAGCAGGCACCCATATCCCGATGGACCTAAACGAGCTCTTCAAGCTCGCAAGGATCTTGAATGGCGAGCACACATCCCTATAGCAACATTACATCAAACAACTATGCCTGATCCTCCAGCCCCCCCGCTTCAAGTGTAAGGCAGTGCTCTAGAATGACAAACCGGAGCCAAACAATGATGCAAATAGTGTGACATCATCTCTCCCTCCAGAGACCTTATTGATAGCTGGCCAAGCCATGACGAGAAATAAGAGTAGGGTGGGGGCCACAATGGGCAACACCTAGGCTTCTAGAAACCAAACCACCACCTAAAACAAGCCCATGGTGGAGCTCGCCATGGCACAGTAGAAGGGCAAGGTGCCCTAGATCGAGATGCCAGCTAGGCCGGATGCCCTCATACTTTTGGTAGACCTAGCCTAGTAGGGCACTTCCACCAAGTCCTCGACGATTATCCTCCTAAAAGAGCAAATTGCCATCTTACAACAAAACCGTGGGATGTGTCTAGGGAAGAGCTCAATTCCAATGATATCACAATGCAATACATAGGAGAAATACTTGTTGTATTTCCCCATCACATTCATAAATAAGGCAATTGAGTGGTTTTATTAGTACCACATGGACCCAAATTGAAGGAAACCTTCTTGAAATTATTTAACATGAGTTCAACAAGGCAGACCTGATGTGGAAGCTCAAGTAAGTCAAACAAATACTTGGTGAATCAATACAACTTTGTAGACTGTATGAGGGTGCTAACCAAACAATTGACCCATGCTCAAGACAAGAACATTGTGGTTGTGGTTGTTCAGCAACCTCACCAATGATGTAGAGAAGGGGATCATCAGTGAACCCAAAAAAAGAGAGTTGTCTTCTGACACATTAACAAGGGAGAAGAAGATGATGATTTGGTTATCAAAAGGGCTCACTCCCTATTGCACAAAATTCTTTCAAGGAAGAAGAAGAAGAAGATTGGGTGGACGTGACTAAATGATTTGGGATGAGTAAATGCCCATGATTGATGTGAAATTCAAAATCAAGTGGTGAAAGGATTCTTGTAATGAGCATAGCAAAAAGATATTTGATCCGTATCTCAAAATGAACTGATTTGTCCATGGGAGAGTGAGTTATTGTAGAATGGTTGTTCTAAACTTTAAGATGTTAATGAAACCACTGATCGCATTAAGTAAAGAGAGTCTATTAGAATGATTTAAAGAGTATCAAGGGATTTTTGATGAGTTGAATGCATGTTTGCCTATTTGAGGTTTGAATGTATGAGTTATACTACAACAATGATGATAATGCATTATGGCATTCAATTTGACATATTTCCCTTCATTTAAGAACTTGGGATTTATGTAGCTGAGATGTAAATACTACCTTTGCATCTACAATGAAAATACCAACACTTTGTATGATTGTAGTCCAGGTCACTAGATCATTACAAGTCACAATGACAAAGACTCAAAGAGAGAAATTAAGAGCTCATATAAGGAATGATTTTTTCCATGTATTTGTTGGGCTTTAGTTCCCAAAAAATGTCAGTAATTGGCCATAAATAACTCAGTAATAAAAGCACTACCCTTGACATCTACAAGGAGGTTTGGGTCCCAATAAATGGTGTGTCATGTCTTATGTCCATGAAATCACTATTCATTCTTTTTTTCTCTCTCCTTTAAAAAGGAGAAAGAAATGGTAAGGTTTAGGTTTAGCAACTTGTGGAGATCTTGTGGTGCCACTCGTATCTACTAGCAGTCACTCTTTAAGATTGATTCAACAGAGTTGCCCCCACTAGCTTGTTACGGTAGGCATCCTAAAGAGATGTTTGGGTTTTCTCACATCTCCTTGAGCCACGTGTCATGAATAGATGCCATCGATGTAAATTGATCTAAACGGTTCATATTTGACAAAATCTTTTCACGTGATCTTTTCAAGTTATGCTTTTGCTTTTGAAAGGGTAAAAATCACAAAGAAAAGCTTTTTGACAGAAGCTTTTCAAGTCAGGTTGTGCTTATATATGAGTATGTATCCGCAATCTTTGCCAACTTGGGATTGCCTGGGAGTTTTTTTGTGCAGATAGCACTTCTTTGGGCAGACAGCTTTCAGGTTACTGATCATTGATCATCCATATCTAGGTAATTTCTCATATCTCTCTCTATTTTTTTCATCAGGTGTCATCTCTGTCTCTTTCTTGATCATGGTCTTGCACTCTCTTTTGATCTGCTCTTTGACCTCCCATTAAGAGGTTTTGTTTCGTACTTACCTTCTCTTCTCTTTCCTTTCATCTTTTCACTCTTTCTTTCGAATTCATCTCTGTTTTCACTTTTCTCTTCTTCCTGTTGAGAAGGTGGATTCCATGGCGTCGGAGGTCTAGAAGAAGAGATAGAGAAGTTTGTGCACGCTTTGGCTCCCCTCAACTTTCTAGCGGTAGCATCATATGCCTTCGCAACATCCTTTGCAGTAGTATCAAACATGCTGAGCCAGTGCCTGCATTTACCGATGCGGTCCCTGATCTCCACCGACCATCTTCCCCACGGCCTCTTCCTTACCCCCCTGAAAACTCTGTTGTTAGTGCCCACAGTCCCTTCTGGGCAGCTTACTTTATCCACGGTCGTAGAATTGGAAGGCAACTTATCCATTTTCAATGGCACATTGCTTGAGCTCGAGCACGAAGAGATCATCTTCGAAACAATCGAATAACTATCTTGCAACGTATCCATCGACCAGGGTATGGTGTTCACTGGTACAAATTGAGCTTGGGGCTACGTGAAAGCCAAAAGTACATCTTGGACGTCGAAAAGTTTAAGGCTAGCATCTGAGCTGGGAAGGGAGTTATTCTCTAAAGAGCCAAAGAGCGTGCACTGACCAACGATAGTCGCCAATCCGTCTAACCCCTTCTCAGTATCGCACTTGGCATCGAAGAATGTATCACTATAATGGAAGGAAATGTAGCTAGGATCGACTTCCATTTGATCACTACGACACTCTTGATCGACGTTGTAGGCATCATAACCATCGTCGGTGCAGGACCAGGGTCCAAAGTCACTACCTTTGTCAAAGTCCTCTAGGCATAATGCATCGTCTCGAAGAGACGATAAGACACGAGACGGGCTGATAATCTCGCACAAACTCCCTTTGCAAAGGTTTCCAAGAGTGTGAAGAGCATGAGTGGATCCCATGAGGCAAGAAGACCAACTCAGTTCTTGAGCTGACTTCTCTACTTTTGTAGTTGTCGAGGTAGGAATGGAAAGATCATCCAAGCTCCACTTCTATTTTGACAGGTTGACGGAGTGCTTGAAGATGTCGTGAAGCACCATGACCGTCGACAAGATTGTGGAGGTGCGAGAGGCTCTTCTCAAATGATGAGCTACAGGATATAAGGACTGCTAAGAGCACGGGAGCATGCTTGAATTGAAAGGGCTCTTCTCAAATGACGACCAGCAAGATTTGAGAAAGGATAACCGCTGCAAGGGGTCTTCTCAAATGGTGAGCTACAATTCAATCATGCTCCCAAAGAGGTTCGAATTGAGGCTAGAGCAAGAACCATTCATAAGGATCACTTGTACAATAGTTAGCTTGCGATATTATGGATTAGAGCTTCGAATGCTCCACCTTGCAGACCTAGCTTTCTCTATGGTGGAAGCCGGTTTAGTTGGTTGGAAAGGGCGGGGGTCATCGATGCCTCTGATAGCTTATGGTATATTGATTCGCCATTCTTTCGACATGATAAAATTTTTGAATTTGTTAAATTCATTCTGCGATATCAACTTTTTACCTTGGGGTATTTCCGCAAGGATCTGCTCATATGGTATATTGTTTGATGTTGTCTTAATTACCTTAAAACCCAGAATAAGAAAGATTTGTTAAGTTCACTATATAATATCAACTTTGTACCTTGGGGTATTTCTGCAAGGATCTGCTCATATGGTATATTCGCATGATCTTGACTTTGCAATTATAATATTGTCACATACTTTTTAATTTCCTGTCTCAACATTTTATTTTGCTTTCGTTTAGGATGTGCTTAACGTATTGACATGGCAACCAAGGAACATTCCAAAGAATTGAAGAGGCTTTTTGCCTATATTCAAAGAGAAGTACTCTTACTCGTCGCACACATGGACAAGACAATGATCGAAAAAATCAGGGACGATGACACTCTGTTAGATGTATTCAAAAAACATGTGATGCAAGCTAAATAAAATCAAAGAGGTGTCAAAGATACGAGATCAAGTAAAAGACATATTCACAGATGTAGCATGGTCAAAAGAATCGGAAAAGCGTGTGATGACCATCATAAGGAACATCACATATCATGCACAATATGTAGACAAATTGCTATCTTGGAATGAGAAGTGTTTGGCTTGGCATAGTATGTGGAAACAAAGAAAAGCTCGCAGTATATGAGCAAATTTGTACACGTTGGCTAAGAAGAAGATTGATCCAAATCCAACCAAGAAATATGCACATGCTAGAATAAATACATCGAACAATGCTTCTACGCAACAAGTGGACAATACTGCTGCGACTTTTCCTATAGCAACCTATACTACCTGGCTGCAAGATCATGCATATGAAATATATGAGGATAAAAAACTCGGTGCTGGGTCTAAAGGGCAACTTTTCCTAGCAAGAATCAAAGGAGTACCAGGCATCAGCCCGATTGCTTATTATGTAGCAAAGAGTTCTAAAGGCAATGCAGAGAAAAGAGAGTCTACTTTCATGAAAGAATCAACAATGCAAGTTAAACATAGCGTCCTGGTTTGGCCAATTGCTATGTCACCACATGCCATATTTTAATGGATGGACACTATACACATTTTTCAAAGAAAGCAAAAAAAGGTTCATGCATTCCAAGCCTGAGTTAGATATAAAGCAAATCTCTGCAAATAACATAGAACAGGTTGTGACTCTTGTACCAGAACTTTGTTTTGCTCTTTGCCTTGGCCTTCAGAAGTTGCACGAACAAGGTTGGATCCACAATGATTTACATAGTGGAAATGTCCTTCTAGACTATGTAGCTACTATGCAAGTGTGGATTGGTATTTGTGATTGGGGACGTGCTACATATGTAATAAATTCAAAGGAGAACTTGTTAGCCAGTGAGGAAGATACTAAGTACAAGAATAGAATAGAATTGAGCTCGAAAGAGAGAGACTTGGCAAGATGGGTTGGCTAGCTCCTGAGCTATATGATGGTAGTACAAAAAAAACTTGGACATCTGCTTCTGACATTTTCTCTTTAGGTTGGATATTCTCAGAGCTTTGTAAAATCAGCCTTTACATAGCGAAATATGTACCCAGTTTACAGATTCTCACAAGCCAAGCACAATGGTCAAGAGATGTTAAACTAGTCCAATACATTTCCAAAAGGATGCTTAAACAACATCCAAAAGACGGCATATCACTACAAAGTTCATGTAATCTATTTTCATCGAGGAGAATCAAGCTTGATATATGTATGCGACCATTACAAGAGATGGGATATGATATGATCCCAAATTAATTTTTTGATGTAATAAAGGCAAATCAAATATACAAAGTCATTCCATGCTGGTTGATCCTATATTCTATGTTTACATTGAATTCATAAGTATTTAAAAAGCAAAAAAAGTTATGATCTGAAGTTGCGAATTCTCGAGTTTTCAATAAATAAGTTCTAATATACTAAACATAATGTATCATCAACTTAATGGTAATTTAAGTCAAGATAGTGGATTGACTAATTTCAAGTGTGCGACTGATCCGTGCAAACTACTTTTTTTAAAAGATCCAAGAAATCCCGTTATAAGCTAGATTAATAATTGTGTTTAATGATACCGTATTTTAACATTGTTTCTATTTCAAACGTATTGCAGACGCATATGGTTGGTTTGTACAAGAACTTGGATGATGCTCGACTTGGAGTACAGATACGCTCATTGAGATCTAGGTAATATATTAGTCTCCTACATAAGTCGCGATACTCAATCTCGGCGCTAATACTCTCGGCGATTTTAACTTCAACACTCGGTGCTTGAAGATGTCGTGAAGTACCATGACCGTCGATAAGAATGTGGAGGTACGATAGGCTCTTCTCAAATGACGAGCTACAGGATCTGAGGACTGCTAAGAGCACGGGAGCATGCTTGAACTGAAAGGGCTCTTCTCAAATGACGACGAGCAAGATTTGAGAAAGGATAACTGTTGCGAGGGGTCTTCTCAAATGGTGAGCTACAATTCAATCGTGCTCCCAAAGAAGTTCGAATTGAGGCTAGAGCAAGAACGATTCATAAGGATCACTTGTACAGTAGCATGTTCTATGAGGACATAGCCCAGCCATTGTATAAGCTACTAATAGTCTTTGAGTGGACCGAGGAGTGTCAAAAATCCTACGACACCCTTGATCGATATTACGAGATCTGGACTAGAATCTAATACTCCACGTCCACATAGTTTTCTCGAACTTTGCCATAGGATGTGTGTTAGCTTAGCCAGGGGAGTACAACTTAGACTACCCCATGTACTTTGCTAGTCGGAAACAATTAAATGATGTTGAGGTTATTTACACCACAATAGAGAGGGAAGGTCTAGCCATGGTTAATGCAGTTAAGAAGTTTAGGCATTACTTGTTAGCAAACAAGTTTTTCTTTTTTGTTGACCATTAGGCACTACTATACTTGGTCAATAAACCATGCATGACAGGATGCATAACAAGGTGGATGCTAATCCTCCTAGAGTTTGACCTCATAGTCATGGTGTGTAAGGGAAAGACCCACGTCCTAGCTAACCACCTCTCAAGGATCCCCAAGGGAGAACCTCCTACGAGAGTCGAGGATGACTCCCAGATGCCCCCTTCTTCCTCATTGGCATAATTTCGAAATGGGCAACTGAAATAGGCCATTACTTGGTGAAGGGGTTACCTATTGATAAATTAATAAAGAAGGATAGGGTCTGCAAAATTATTAAAGATGCAATGCCATACCAACTAATCGTAGGCCAACTCTACCGCATGGAAAAAGATGGCTATGCGCAAGTGCATGTGAGAACATGAGTATGTGGACGTGCTCGAGGAAGCAATTTTGGGAATCGCATGTGGCCACTTTGCCATAGATAATATAACATGTAAGGTGTTGCAACCAGGCCTTTGGTGGCCGACCCTCTGATACAATTGAATTTGTCAAACGATGCGATCCCTACTAAAGAGTGAAAACCCCCCATAAGGCTATATGATGCCCCTAATGAGAATAATAATAGATTATCCTTTTGAGAAATGGGGCATAGATGTTATTGGCCCTATAACCCAACAGCTAAGGGAATGGGAGCCAGATATGTCACCTTGGCTACCAATTTTTTCACACCTGGGTGGAGGGCTAGGCTACAAAGAAAGCTGATGCAAGGTCCATAGCTAAATTTTTAAAAGAACAAGTAATGATACAATTTGGATGTCCTTTAGAACTATTCAGTGAGATCAAGGAACCCATTTCCTCAAACAATAGCAATCGTGACTAGTGAATTCATGATCATACATAGGAAATCCATGCCATATTACCATGGTCCCCTCACTCTACAGAGCCTCCAGGCCATACACTGAGAGAAAGAGCTTAAGGCTGAGGTAGCGCGGATGAAACGCCAGGCCATCGAAGAGGCCAAGATACGTAATGTGAAAATCAAACAAATGAAACAAAGGGTTCTATTTAAGGCTTTAGTAGTAGAACACCTAGGCATGACTGATGAATTAACAAAAGATATTGCTAGGTTCAATATTCATTTGTAGGGTCCCAATACAAGGATAAGGCACTTGTGGATCTGGGAGCGAGTCATACTCATTTCTCACAAAGTATGAGAAGCGCTAAAGATACCACTAAACCTCATTCAATTTGGGTCATTAACGATGGCCAAATTTTAGATACATCGGGTTATGTGGATTTGAAGCTAACTGTTGCTCGCCATGTGGTAGATACTCGGTTTTATGTTCTTCCCACAGAAGCGTCAGATGAACAGATGATCCTTGGGAGAACATGGTGCTATGCCATCAATTGTCAAATTGATAGGAGAGCATGCACTACCACTCTCGCATAAGGTGGCTATATCAATGATTCCTCTCTGTAAAGAGGACATCGCTTCCCCTACAGTGCAACCACTCTTGAAGGGTAAGGAAGTTTTGAAGGAGGGTAATCCCAAAGCTTCAAAGACATCCTAACCCCCCATTCATTGTCCTAAGAAAGAGTCCCACCCCCACTCTGCTTAGGGCCATTACCCTAACAACAATGAAGACAAACCTTTGATGCTAGCTACTCTTCCACGTCTTCTTCCCAAGCCCACCATTCCCATGGGTAGGACCCAGATGTCTCATGAAAAATGGGTGCACAAGATGTCCTCCATGCGCAACGCTACTATGAAGGAGGGCAACAATTCTAGATTCCCAAGACCGTGGGAAGGTTTTCGACCCCTTGTCGCCCCATTCCCAAATGAACAACTCCCTCAAAGAGCAAAATCTAACAACATCAATGGCCACGCTAGCAAAGACAATTGCCAATGCTTCAAGTGTAAAACTAGACTCACCCACATTGGATCGCAAGGAAGCTCTTAGAGGCCCAAGGTTACTACCAAGGCGAATGTTATATTTAGGTCTCAAAACTTCTAGACACATGGAATCCATGATCTCATGATGCTTGGATTCATGAGGTAGTAACACAAGAACTTGTGTCAACCCTTGATGCAATCCCACAAGAACCTACCCCGGATTCTAGCATGTAAAAGGCCACTCAAAGCCTAGCAACAAGTACCATGATATCATGTGTAGTATAGCTCAAGGAGAAAGTCAATAAGGCCCTCAAGGGAGAAACATAAGAACTAACCCCTGAAAGCGGGGAAGTTACACAAGAACCTCCCTCAAAGCCTATGCGACAATCGTTAAAAGTCACCATGCCAAGGGTAACACCTATAGTTTCGCTCGGCCCTACTTTTGCTACCAAGACAAACGCCACAATACCACAAGAACCGACCTCCGCAAGGGGCACAACCACACAAAAACCTACATGCTTTATTCCCAAGAATGACCATCAACGACAACAAGTGCATATAATATTGAACACACTAGGTTGAGCGTAGATTTGGTTGAACACAATAGCAGGTGTACCATGGCAAACTACCACATTACCTTCACAAGAAGCCTCCATCACATGGTGAAGCTGAGCACTCAGTTCCTCAAAGCAAGGCTGCTACAGGTCCTACTATCCAATTCCCCTCTCCAGATGCTCTGCTACAGACCCGTGGTGATTTGTCTCAAGAAAGGAGATTTCTCTTGACCCTCTCGAGGGAGTACCTTCTCAGGCTACTATTGCAATCACTGCTCAAAGTGCAGATTTTAGTGAAGATGCTACTAAAATCTTTTCCTTTCAGGTCCCCTCTTGCATCTATAGGAGGACCTAAATGTCTTTATTCTGCATGATGATGTTTTTTGTAGTCCCCTTAGGTAAGGGTGACTATGTTGTAAGTCCTTTGTTGAACTAATTGAACTACAAAAAGAGAAAATATGATGATGTGAAAATGTTACCAAGATTAATATAATCATTTTCTTTTTGCCCAAAAGGAATGTGTGATAGCAAATTATAATTATGTATGTGTGTGTGTGTGTGTGTGTGTGTGGCCCACCCCCAACCTGGAGGGTAAGACCACATGGTGAAGGGTAAGCCCTCTATGTAGAACTTAGCCCTCACCCCTCACCAAAGAGATTAATAAGTGCAATAACCTCAAAGCGTAATCCAAGAAAAGTGTTCTTTTTCAAGAAGTTAAGGATATTTTTTGTGATCAAGTTAGGATTGAATCCATTTTTAGCAAACAAGCCAATTAGCCTAACCAAATCTATATAAGCCTAAGAACAATGTGAATCCTTATAAATAAGGGGTAGCACTTGCGACACACACACATTATAGCTTCCGGGTCTATTGCCTGCAACATGGATGAAAGAGACATTAGGACAAGGCAATTGAACTTTTTTGCAAAAGGTATGAGTCTAATAGTCTCCAATAAAAGGTCTCATAAGTGTAACGAAAGTGTTAAGATAAGTGGTAAAATAAGTATCATTGGTGGGTTTGATAACACTGATATCCAACAGGTAAATACTCATTGGGTCTACATGGTCGATGGATCTGTTATGGGAAAGACAATTCACAACAAAGTTATTATTAATAAAAATTAAATCATCCGCTTTTAAATTTCTCCAAGTTTGGATAATTTAAGAATAAATTATAGCTCAAATCAAGCAAGGTATTAGTTACACCAAAGTGGTGAGCAAGAATACCCCATCGGGATGCCTTTGGTTTGTAGAAAGAAAGTATCACCAAGCTTAGTAAAACAATTGTCTAAAATAAAGAGGTTAACATTAATAAAACCTTTAAAATTGAAAGTGCACTCTTTATTTTTCTTTGTAAGCATAGAATGTTTCCTAGATTTTTTGAAACCAAGATAGCTGGATGATTGTAAAATTTTGATGAAATTTTGGTGAGACTCAATAAGTATTACTTGTTTGGTGAGGAATAGCTTCATAGTAGGACAGAATATCAGAGGTAAAAACACAGAAGATATGTTTTGGTAATTTGATCAAGAAGTTATATTGGTTGTGAATAATCCAATAGGCATTGGTACAAGCACGAGTAAAGACCCAAATATCTTTATGAAGTCTTTTAATATACTCTTGGATTCCACATTCAAGAGCTTTAAGCAGTTTAGTGATGATGTCAATAATATTGGAAAACATGCAGTTATGGGCATTAGTAAGCCATTTAAAAGCATTTTTATGTACTTTATACCCATTAAATAGGGGAACGTAAGTTTAGAAGGGAGAGTAATTTCATAAGATAATGAATAAATTGCTATGCTTTTAAAGATCTATTTTTACGTTGCAAGGGTCTGTGATAGTTCAGGACACATAAGTCTTTGTTTTGTAGCAAGTCTTATTAACTTTTTGCACATGAAGGTCAGGGTTTGAGAGGATTTATCCAATCCAAAAACATAGAGGTGGTGAGTAAGATACTCAACTTCATCGATGATATTTTAGGTTTTTGATTTGGGATATATCCAACCAAAGTCGATATTAAACATAGAAAAGGTTTTCTTAATCTCAAACCTATCAATTACTTCCACAAAGACCTTTTTTGGTGAAATAAAATCGAATAGCTTGTTGACAAATAAAAGATGAATAAATCTTTTAGATCTATTTTAATGTCATTGAGTAATGACAAATCATTAGCCTTTTGGTAATGAATCTTACTTGTTCACCTTCTGTATTGAGATACAATGTCTTTGAAGTCTCACCAAAGTCTTTTGAGCTGCGGAACATTCGAGTTTTCTTGGTGGAGCTCTTCATGAGGATTGGAGTAATTGGCAATCTTTTAGGATCTTTGTTTTTTGAGGGTAAAAGGATTGCCTAAAGAGTATTGGCAACTGGAGCATTGTGAATTCAAGAAAGAATAGAGTATTAAGGCAGTAGAGTGGAGGACTTTGAGTTGCTTATAGCATGAAATCATGAAACCAAAAGTAAGCTATAAGAGGAGTTTTGATTTCTGAGAGGAACGAGGCAACCCAACCAATGAAAGCATAAACCCAGGCAGGTCCAGAGGAGAAGGGGAAGAAGCCAGAAAGATTTGAAAAAACAAACCATAACAAGTGGTCAAGCCAAATGATGGAGGCTGAGCATGAAGAATTGGGGTCGAATCTTTCGCATTGGCACTTGAGAAAAGGTCTAAAAGTATTCCAACAATTCTTCAAAGTTTATTGGGCTCACAAACCTTGTCTTGACCAATGGGACCTTTAGTTCTAGCAATCAAGGCAGTATTAGAGCATTTTGAGGAATCAACATCAGAAAGCTTAATTTGGGATAGACCAAAGAAAAAGTCATTGGACAAAAGATGTTTGGATTATATAGCAAGGGTTTTGCACAGGTCCACCACTTTGGGAGCAAAACTATAGAAGAGAGCTAAGGAGGTAATCAAGAAAGGGGCTCTTTGGTTGATAACGTCAAAATCCCACAGTTTATGCTCTAACCTAATGGAATCAAGTTCAAGTTGGCAGGGAGGAAGGAGGAATAGTACAGAGAAAGCTTTAGGTAAGAACTTTTGAGGGGAAGACGAGGCTACAAAAGGTTGGGACTTTAAGGAGGCAAGAGCTTTTTGTTCATTATGATCAAAGAGGTCAAAGTCTAAGAGAGGGTTGATAATTTTTGGAGAGTTTTTGATTTCATGGGGGATGGAGGGGAGACGATTAAGAGAAAAAAGCTTATTCACTATCAAGGGAAGGGTAGAGAAGTAGAAGTTGAGATTGAGTGCATCCTGACAGTCAATGAGGGGCAAAGAAACAAGTAATTTGTTGATTCATGCTTCCAAGAGGTCAAGTTGATCCTTTTTAGACTGGACTAGGAGCTTTTTGTGAAAGTCAGGACCTTTGAAGAAGGAGACGATCAATTGTGTACCCAAAGGTGGGATAAGAATGTTGGAAGAAGTTGCAGCATACCCCAACATTACTAGAGAAGGAATCCAATGGTTCTGCAAGACAAATCTAATAATTAGTACAGATAATCCCAAAATGCATAAATTTTAATAAAACTAATGGAATTATTAAGCTTTACTAAAGATTTTGTGAATTATTAAGCTTTACTAAATATTTATCCAATGATTATGAATTAATTGTATGACACTAGCCTAACCAAAGGCTAGTTGGGAAATCAACGTGTGTATTTAGATTTTTAAATCCCATCAATAAATGAGCCATAAAATTAACTCCATCATTTGGATAAATTGTTAAATACGAGACAACGATAAAAATATTTGAGATTTGTAAAAATATCAACAAATTGAATAATATTGAGCTTGATAAAGGAACACAAGAATAGAACAAAGTAACAAATCCATCCGGTAGTCCAGGTTCCAAGGTCAGGGTCCATTTACCTGCCACCGTCCACAGAAAACCAGTTGTTAGAACAAAATTGGCATCATGTAGGAAGACAGGTAATGCATGTGTTCCCTAGCTTGATATCGCTTTTACTAAGAAGACTTAGAACTATAGATAGATTCTAAATATATGTTAAAAAGAACCACAAGCCATAAGTAGTACATCAATTATTACTTTTTGCTTTTTGAGGAAGAAATGGTCTAGTTTTATTTTTTTGTCCAATTGTTTCAAATTCCTTCCATGTTGCTTCCTTCATCTTTCGACAAATGATAGCCAGTTTGGTAGGTTCCATGACTATCGACATTCTAGGAATCTTATAAAACTTGCATTTGTTCATCAATGGAGTATCCTATCAAATTCAATTATCACCAAAAATCCAGGGGGGGGTCTGCCAATTTTGTATAAATGGTTCTTAAATGAGGGGGTTAGTTTATATCCAAGGTGAGAAACAATAAATTGTGTGGGGGGGGGGGAATTGTGAGTAAATAATGGGGGGTTTTAAGATTAAATGAGTAAATGATTACAAGATTACAAGAGGGGGGTAGTCCACACCATCTTTTAAAAGATTAAATGACTTAGAAGAGTTAAAAAGGGTTCTCGAAAAGTTAGATGAGTAAAAAAAGTTAATAGAGTTAAAGGAATTAAATGAAAAAGGGGTTACACTACACCCTCTTTTACCAAAACAAAGAAAAGGTACTAAATATGTGAAAATGTAAAAATGAGGAGGATGAAGAGTTAAAGTACATCGAAGCCAAAGGGGGGTATTTCACACCCGAGTAAAACACTTGTTTTAAAAAAAAACAAAAATTATTAAAGGGAAGTAAACCACCGACCTCAGTATTAATTTAAATAAAAAGTAAAAAATAATAAATTAAATTAAAGTAAAGATAGGGGATAAACCACCCCCATGAAAGGAATTTAACAATGAAAAAACAAGTTGGAGAAAATTTAAAAGAGAGCTTTGCTAAAGAGAGAGAAAAAGAAAAAGAAAAAGAAGGGGGCCCTCCACACCTTCTTACAAGGCAATACAAACAAATGATTAACTGAATAAAGATGGGGTTGAGCTAGAATAAATTGAATTAAAGAAAAAAATTAAGCACATGATTCATAAAAGAACATTAAAATATGAATTTATTAAAAGAAACACTGAAAAAATTAAATTAAAGACAAAGGAAAGCTAAGCAAGTAGTTAAAAGCACATGACTTCTAGAGATGCCCTACAAAACAATCTTATTGAGAGTGTAAATGGGAAAAATTAAAGAGAACTTATAAAGAGAGAAATTACTTAAAATAGAGCAAGGAAATAGAGAAAATAACCAAACAAAGGACGTTCAAATAAAGTCATTAACATGGATCCTTTAGTGCAAGGTAGTTTTTCAGGTCACAAGCCTAATAGGACCCCTCAAATGACTTGATGGATTGCCTTAAATTCTCACACCAATTTTGAGACCATAGCTTGTGTTCATTGTTCTAATGGCACTAGCACAAATGGGTTCATGTGTTGCCACCAAGGCTAGCTCCTCAATGAGGAGGCATTTTTATTGGCGTTGTTTCTCCCTTTACACATGTTGCAAAAGTGTCTTCCATTGCTATTTAGGTATTGTATCATCATTTTCCATAGACTTCAGCCTCCTTCTTGTCTCTTGACCAAGTTCATTAACTTTCTCTTGAATCTTGTATGTCTAATTCTCTTGTAGCCCATGACATTTCATCGCACCATTTGGTATCTTATTTTAAATAAAGAAAGTGAATTAAGGAATGAGAAACGATTTATGTTAAACCAAATAGCTTGTGAATAGAAATAAGGACTCACCTGAAGCTTTATGACAAGAACAAATATAAATTGAAACTTGCACATGTTGCAAGAGAAGTGAAGCATAGCCTAAGGAGCACATAGAGCATAGTGGGGAATGAACCTCAAAGGGAAAGGTTCACAGATGAGAAGAAGCCAAAATAGATATGACAAGGAAATTATTTTTAAAATAAGCAAATAGCTAGAAAATAATGGGTAACAAATGGAAAGAAGCCAAGAGAATCATAGCACTAGACTAAGGAGCATGGAGAGCATAGCAAGAAATAAACTTGGAAGGGCCAGGTGCATAGATAAGAAAGAAGACAATATATATACAATGAGGAAAATGATTTTTGAAAAGAATAAAAAAGCTTGAAAGGGACAGGTCATAGCTTATACATGACAAGACAAGACATATTTGGGATTTATTAGTACAAGAAGTGTATTTTGAATTCTTTTTTGTGCATCAGATGTCAAATATTGGGATAACATAGTGGCTGCATTTTTTGCCTCTAGTTCTACATGTCACCATCTTGAGCCCTCTTAACTAAGTTCAAAGAGGCCCAAAGTGACTAAAAAAATCAAAAGGCAAAATGGCTTGCTAGTTGTAGTACAATATTGGACACCCCCCAAACTATAGCAAAGGTTCTCAATTGGTTGCCTCCTTTTGGTTTGTGGGAAGCTCAAGCACTACAAGGAGCTACATACATACCAACATAAAATACATTACAATATTATTTTTTCTAACATGGAAAATTTTAGTATGTCTATTGCAATGAATGCATCGGTATGATCATCTGCATTGTCATCGGTATGCACGTCGGTATAACCGTCAGCATTCTATAGCCCCACTGACCATCTTAGAGTTGTCGGTAAAAACCAAAGTTGTCTTTTTGTTTTAAAAAGTTTTGTGGAGTGGAATAGGCTTGTTTCAACCCCATTCTACCCCACTATAGTTGAAAACTGTCTCGCATCATAGTTTTTTTTAAGAGAGTAGTATACAAATGAATATGTATATGCCAAAAAGGAGCTACATAATGGCAAAATTTACAAAGTAGAACTTCCAAAACGAGGTTATATACCTCTAACATAAAGACCTAACCCTAAGAGGAGAAAACCTCCTATCAAGAAGTAAAATTTCCCCAAGGGATTAGTTAAAAAACAGATACAAGATAGCTGTGTACAAGATCATAGATATACTAAGCCAATAAATCTACTAATCATCCTCATCACCCTCATCCTCATCCTTTGGATCTCTACCATCGCCACCTCCCTTGTTGAAACCCTTGCTTGTAGCTCCAAATACCAAGCCCTCGCCTATGTCATTGTTCGATCCACTCGTGCCTTAAAGATGTTGCATGTAACAATTTAGAAAATATGACTAAAGCTTTATTTTCAAAATGAAAAGAAAGATGATTGACAAGGAGGATTGAAGATGTAGATGTAGGCATGCATCTGCCATCTAATCAAATGTGGTTCCCTCCTTCTCCAATTTCTAAAAAAGAGTATACATGCCATGGCTCCATGCATAATCCATTTCATCCTCTATCAGAGCTCGCCCAATCCTTGATTTCTTATGAACCCAAATAAAAAAAATTAGATGAGTAGCTACGAGAAAAATAATGTATTCAAACGAAACTAACAATTATAAACGATGTACGTAGCATAAATACTTACAATCTACTGCTTGGTTTTGGACTTCCCATGGCTACTAAGGTGCAAAGGGCAGCGTTGGGAGCCACCTTGCATTGAAGGTCGTATGAGAATGTTGGTGGAGGTCGTGCAGGAGCTAGGTTGACTGTAGCTCATTGTAGCTAGTGTTGTAGAGTTTGTTGCTGGTCGTAGAAGGCTTTGTGTTGCTAGTCGGTTGTCGTGCTGCTAGTCATTTGTTGCATTGTTGAAGAGAGCTGTGAGGCTTGCAGCAGCTATGGAAGAGAGCGGTTGAGTCGAGCTTTGGAGCTACGGGTCTGTAGCTCATTTTTTGCTTTGCTGCTACTCGTGAAGGAGCTAACCGTTGAGAGATGGTGCTATTGAGATCTTGGAGTCTACAGAGTTGCTTTTGGAGGAGGAGCCACTGCTATTGGAGCTATTTGCAAACTAGTTTGTTGCAGGGCAGCTCTTAGGCCCGAGGCTGGAGCTCGCTTTAGCGGTTTCTTTTTTATGTAGTTTGTAAAAGTAGTTGGGCTGAGCACTTTGCAGTTGTTGAATTTGAGGCCTTAGAGTAGTTGGAGAGTTCGCTTGCTCTCTCTCTTAGGAATCTCTCAAGACAAGATTTCCTCTCATAAATATCATAGAACTCTCCCTATCTTTCTCAATCAATCTCTGAAAGCGGAATGAATGAAACCTTCTCAAAAGAATCCTCTCACAATATACGGACGAAAATTCTCTCACTTAACGGAAATCTTTCATCAACAGAATGAAAGATGAACACTCAATCTCTCGATCACTCTCACAAGGATGGTGCCTCAGTGGAAGGCAGAACCATGCTTTCCAAGATAGATTAGCTTGGACTCATAAACAGAATCTTGAGTGAGTGTGCATTTCTCTACTCAACAATACATGATAGGCCTCTTATATAGAGAGTGCCCTTGGAATAGTCAACACTTGTGGGATCCTCTGATCCACATCTCTCCTTGTGGATATCCTTGATCCACATCTCCACATCATGTAGTCCACATCCTAGGATGGCTACTTCAATACATTCCTTAGCACATACCTTTGCCTTTGATTCATGTGCTCATGGCACCATATCTCAACATTGCCCTTGTGTTTGGAGCCTCCCATTGCATCAATGTCATTAGATGCCCTAAATTAAGCTTTGATACCAATTGTAAGTTGCCAGACATTTCAATACTTACCTGAATCCCAAACTAGCTCATATTGCCCCCAAATCCAACTTGTCCCAACATGATCCGCCCATATGTCACATAATCTCATCAAGATGACCCCCACAACCAAGCTTGCACTCTTATCCTTATAGACCTAGAGGCTTGCATAGTGCATGTTGTGTGAGATAGTCTACCTGGCCTCACCCCTTCCCATGTCTTGTGCATGCTCTCAACCCCAGTTCTTCAATCGTGTACCCATTTTTGAATCTTGAATCATTATGCCCTATTCATAGATTATTTTTTATAAATCATTTATTACCTCAAGTTTAGCATTTCTCCACTCTTAGTCTTTCTTAAATCCACCCTTTCTTACACCCTCTACTCATCTTTGAACCCTACAACTTCCTTCGATCCCTAAAACTCTATGGAACTGTTATCTTTAACCACCTTTTGAGATTATACCTCTTATAGAATTTCTCTCATTCATATTTCATACCTCCTTTAAATGGAAAATGACCCAAGGCCCATTGTTATATAGTGTAAATATCAGCTACTTAGGCTAACACAACCTTGTGGTAAAACTCTCAATACATGAAAGATAACATAAGTGGCAAATCTCCTCTTGAAATGGACTCAAGTGTGTGGAAGCACTCGTTGACTCCTAGTTGGGGATGACAAGGTCCCTCAAATTGGGTTGTTTACATTGCAACCTATTGTGAATCAAGATACTCTAGAGTAAGAAGGTTGTGGTTCTTGATCCATAAGCTAACCATATGGCTAGAGCGGTATAACAAGAGGTCAAGCTAGTAAGTAAAGGGTGCATGTAGAGGGCAAAGGCAGCGGGAGGGAGAGGGTGTGAATGGGGTTAAATAGAGCCTTTGCTGAGAAGCTTTGGGTGGCAATTAGGCTAGGTTAGCAAATCTTCTATGTGGGATTGGGAAATTATAAAAACCTTAAGAAGTAAGCCACAACTAGGGACTGAATTGCAATTGCCATTGATATTTGAAATGCACTCTCCTTGCCTATTTGGTTACACTGAGAAGTCTTCTCCAACCAAGCCCATTGGAGTCAATCTCTTATGTCGTCATCGTTTCTAGCTTCAAGTGTGAGAGCTATGCTGGTGGTTCACTTCAGTTGTGGGCACTTAACACAAATAGTCGATGCTTTGAGTTGTTGTGAGTTATGGGTTGAAGACCTTTTCCATCAGAAAGTCGCCTTCAACTCCCTCATGTGAAAGATTGTGCCGAACAAAACGCATTTACGTAAGATTTCTCTTACACAAACATTGCATTCTTGATATCTGCAGTTTTGTTCTGCTCGATTCTTACTAGCTACTTGTTGTAGCTTAAGAACCAGCTAAGGTTTTTATACGCGCGCTCTCAGAAATGGATACGAGTGTTCCTAGTCGCCGACGGCCACGATCACAGTCCTTATTTTATCGAGATTTATCAGCTTCTCCAGCAACCAGGTCATCTGCATTGAAAGGTGAACTTGGTACATCAGGGCAGGCTGCAGCAGTAGCACTGTGGAGAGAGAACTTGGGGGGATCAGACCACCCTCCTCCTCCCATTGCCACGCTTGAAAATGAGATTGGACGTTCTTCCGATGGAGTTGGTGAAAGTTTGTCTAGATCGTTGGATTCCAGATTTGAAGAAGACAAATCCCCTACTAGAAGTCCTGCGTCACACTTAGGCAGTAGAGCACCCAATGTGTTCACCCATGGAGATAAGGGACCTGGATATTTGTTTGGATCTCCCTCGCAGAATTCTCTTCAGCATAAAAGTCCTGGCAGTCCTAACGGGTGGTCTCCATTTAAAGAAGGGCCAAGCTTTGACCTTTGGAATTTCCCGAGAGAGAGTTGGAGTCCAGTCTCTGGGGTTGTACAACAGCCACTTCAATCGGGGGGGTTGCTTACACTCCCGACAATAAGAGAGACTGTGAGGTCGGAATATCAATCAAGTGAAGGTAGCGCTGGTTGTGATGAATGGGTAACGGTTTTTGGGTAAGGTCTCACTCATGGTTTTTCTGAGGTGGGCATGTGCCTCTTCTTCTGCTTTGTGACTTACAACGACCAGGTTTTTGTTTGTTACAGCTTTCGAGCAGGTGAAACAAATTCCGTCATGCGTGAGTTTGAGAAGTGTGGCACAATTGTAAGACATGTACCCGGTCCTGCAGGTTCGAATTGGATTCATATTCAGTTCCAGGTGGTTGCATCCGGCTTTTCTTCTATATATGTATGTCAACGTTTAGATGCATCTCCGTCCCGTCACCCCTCTCTTTTCATTGCCTTCCCTGCCCCATGCGAGAACAATTGAAAGTAGACATATTACAGACACAAGACTTTGGTGGACACAAAGCCATGTAATGCTCAAGTCACATTATATATGTAAATAGAAAATCATTATTGCGGTTGCAGAAAGAAAGAAAGACAGAAAGCTTATTAAAGTCTTCAAAAACCTGAAGGGACTATGAGGCTGGAAAATCTAGGTATAATGAGCTCAATGGGTGGAGGGAAAGCATTGCCGCTCAAGCCTAGTGTGTGTGGCGTACCCCTTGCTCAGACAAGCCCGCTTCATTGTTCTCATCGTGAAAATCGATTTAAAGAGTCGGTTCAGTTGGCCTAGGCAGCTGGTCGGCCAGCCAACTGGGCCGACCAGCTGGTCGGCCAGGAGCTGTCCCCCTCTGTCCTCCGCTTCGGCCCTGTCTCGTGAGTGCCCCCTCTGAGTGCAGGAATAGCCTCCGACCGATGGAAAATAGTGTCAGATACAAGTGTGGAACCGGGAATGAAAGAACCTCACGAGAGGCGGGCACACCCACAAAGAAGCCCTCACTCAGAGCAGTGTGCACACAAGTACACTGTAGACAGGAGATGCATATAATGCTAACACCTGGGCCCTAAGGCCGACTGCCCCTAGCCCTCCATAGGGAGCTGCACCAGCCTATATGAGGGGCTGTGCCCTCTCCCTCCAGCTGACCTGCTCATCAGGGAGCCGACTCCCTAGGCGCCTCAAAAGGGGCTGCCACGCGGCAGCACAACAGGCCTCAAGAGGGCCCCTGAACAGCCCTGCACATGGGCAGCAACCCCTCGAGCACTGGGTATCCTGCCAACCCTACTCTACCTAAGCCTCACAAGAGGGGCGGGCACACCCACAACATTGGCCCTCACTCGTCTACCCTAGCCTCACTCATTGGGCGGGCACACCCACAAACATGGTTCTCTCTCTAGGTGACATCAGGAGATGTTGACCTCTAACCATTATGATTGGACATGACATGCTCAATCATAATGGTCTTGTAGTTTTCCGGGCTCATGGGGTCCCTTGTCTCGTGAATGGGAGTGATGGTGTTAAGGGTCTAGGTGTGGGGGAAACCCATGCTGTCTGCTTCGTTAAAAAGCTTTGCCAAAATGGGGACATAGAACTTAGTGTTGGAAAGGTCACCTCCCCATCTGTAGGCCCCCATATGAGGAGAGCATGGGGGAGGGAGACCTAGGGCAGGCCCAGAGAAAAGAGTGAAGAAAAGGGGCTGCCACATGGACAGCGTGATGGCTGTCATGTGGGCAGCACACAGCAAAGGGCAGAGGCTGCCACATGGGCAGCACACAGGCTGACATGTGGGCAGCTGTCAAGGCAGCATAGGGGCTGCAAAAAGGTGGGGGCATTGGGCAGGCAAAGGGCCTGCAAGAGGCTCCTACAGTGTCAAAGGCAGCAGCCCAAAAGGGCCTGTCATAGGCCCTTATATAGAGCTGGTTGGACCAGCCAACCAAGTTGGCCAGCAAGCCAACCAGGTCAGCCAGCAAGCTAACCAGGTCGGCCAGCATGCTAGTCTGCCATTAGGCTGACTGGTCGGTTTTTGCAAGCAGGCCCTGCACCTATAAAAGAGGGCCATTCAGCCCTCACAAAACATCTTCTGGAGCAGCCAGTCCACCAGCAGGGCTAACTTTTGGCCTATGTACAGGAGGAGAAAGAGACCTTGAAGCTCCAGACCTAGTTCACAGGAGGCTGCCCATCTAGACTGTACCCAGGCAGTAAAGTGGAGAAGAACATTCTGGACAGAGAGTCTACTACGCTTGAGGTGGAGCACGCGAACTCAGGGTTCTAGAAGAGACTAGCAAATAGAGAAGGACCTTTGGTAAGATCAGAGGACCACATCATTGGTGGGACTCTGAATCTCTCTCTTTTGTTGTGTCCATAGTTTTGGACGGAAATATATTGTTTTGGTGGATTCTATATCTGGCTATATCTACTGTCTATTTCCTGATCTGCACATCTATGTGATGCACATTAAGTAAAGACATTTTGTGATTCCATACCCCACACACATTGTGTGACCCCCTGGGCTATTCTATCAGTCTTCCGCTGTGCGTACCCTCTGTTGGTCGATTTCTAACATGGTATTAAAGCCCAAGTAGGAGGCTCACAGGTGTGGGAGCCTAAAGGCAGCAACCTTGATTCAGAAGCTCTTGGGAATCGACTTCCACGACTGGAGGATGGTGCTCTCGCGAGGAGGGAGACTCAGGTTGAGTCAGGTGCGTAAGGAGTTCTGGTGTACGGAAGGTTGTTCGACTTTGCTGTTTGGTTTAACAATAGAGATGTCGATCTTAGAAGCCTCTTCAGCCTCTTCTCTCCCTTCCTCCTCCCTCAGATTTCTTTCTTTCACCATCCCTAACTTTGGAGAGTCTAGAAAACTGGATAGGACAAATTACCCGATCTGGAAGGTGAAGATCCAGAGTCATTTGTGGCTCGAAAGCTATGGAAACTGACAACGGGGGTGGAGGCGAAGCCAGAGGTTATGGTGGACAAAAAGGGGAAGATACTCATAACAGTAGATGGGGAGGAGCTCGAAGGTTGGGAAGATAGAGATGCCCACGCCCTGGCATTGATCATAGGAACTACGGCGGACTCTGTACTTCCTCACATCTAGATGGTGGGCCATTCTGAAGGATCTATACGAGACAGATAACAGATCTGAAGGATATATACGAGATGAGGCGTGGGTCATTCTGAAGGATCTATACTAGACAGATAACACATCCCGGATCTTGCTTCTTCAGCATCAGCTCTACAACCTGGATATGGATGAGGAAGATTCGGTATATGACCACTTGACGAAGGTCAAGGTGGCAAGGGATCAACTAGCATCGGTTGGTTAGAAGGTGGACTCGTGCCATTTGGCCTTGATGGTAATGCGGAGGCTATCACAGAGTTTCAGAGGCTTCGTTACGACTTTGACAACAGGAGAGAGGACCAAACCTTTGACTTTTGAGGAGTTGGGTCCATTACTGCTCCAGGAAGAAGCTAGGGAGAAGCTCTACAACAACGACAAAGATGACAAGACGTTGCTGGCGAAGGATTACACTGGCAAAGGAAAGGGCAAGCCTAACGGTGGCAAGTCCAAGAAGGATGACTCTGATGACGAGGATACTTCCAAGAGGAAGTAGAAGAAGTGCTTCTATTGTGACACGCCAGGCCGTTTTTTGAAGGATTGCAGAAAGAAGAAGGTGGATCAGAAAAACAAGGAGTCCGACTGAGATTCAGAGGCTGACACAAAAGCCAAAGCTAATGTGGTAATCGAAGAGCTGTTCTTGGTGACATCTCTGTGTGTCATTGAGGTCAGATATGCCGACCTAGAAACCACAGTGATGATTTCTGACATTGAGATGTGGGTCGAAGAGGAGTCAGAAACCTTTGTGAAGGTGAAGGACAGCATGGAGTGCTTGGTATCTTCCAAGTGCGTGTTTGTTAATACTGACACGAACGTGGATTCCATGGAGTACCCTAGGGATTCATGTTTAGATGGTTGTTGTACTTCAAAAGGGGACAATACATGATTACATAGGTTTTTGGTATGTGCCTCGATGAGGTGCATGGTTTGCTTTCACACACAGGCAGTATGACGATTTGGTATATACTTGATGTTCTTAAGTTAAGCCTTTATAGCATGCTGTGGAGAGAATCTGCTCTTCATCTGTCTCAGGTCACACGAGATTGGAAGGAACGGGCCTTCTTCGGAAGCAAAAGGGGAAGTGTGGGTGCTTCTTCAAATCTCGGACACAGATTGTTGGAAGGTGATGACAAGTTGTACTGAAGTCAGAAGAGTACCTACTTGAGAGCTCGGTGAGAGTTCGTGGTCTAGGTTATTTGAAGATATTCTTTTGTTGCGGACCTTGCCAAAGGAAGGACAGGTTGAAACAGACCCTCAGAGCATGGTGCTTGGAAGACTCCAGGTTGTTCACTCATTATGAGGGGGACAACTGGAAGATCATGGCGTTTGGATTGCTTGAGTTCGAAGGCGGGAACGTGACTGAAGGTGTTGGTACCAAGAGGTGCTACCAGAGTTGGATCTTTGTACCAGGATGGTGTACTGAAGTGGAACTGGACCTGGGGGAGCAGGAGCCACTGGTTGAAAAGTCAAGAACCAGAAATGACATCGAAATGTTCCAGAGGACTACGACCAGGGAGCTACTGGAGCATCGTCATCGGATGGTAGGGGCATGAAACCTTGGATTTGACCTGGCAAGACGGAATTGCAGAGCAGGCATACGGACTGCAGTAGGGTCCTATGAAGGGCGCGATGATGTTAGCAATAGTACGGATGTGTACGGGTAGGAGAAGGAGCCGGCAAAGGGCTGCAGCATGGCGGGATCCGTGGGCAGGCTGATGGGCCTGCAACAGGCCTTATATGTGACGCAATATATGACGGGGCAGGGATCACCTTGGATCAGTGACAAGGCTGGTTGGGGCTGGTTGAGCCAGCCAACCAGGCCTTGGAAAGAAAGGCTGGTCAAAAGGGCTGGGCCCTGCACAATAAAACAAAGGCTGGTTTTGAGCCCCAGGAGGGGCTAGGAAAGTCGGCCAAAGAGGGAGCAGAAAACCGACCAGCAGTCGGCCATTTTGGGCATGCTGGGTCAGTCCAAATACCAGCCCTTTGGGCCTATATAAGGAGGGCATTCAGCCCTCAGTTATTATCCAGCCAAGCAGCTTTGGGAGGAGCAGCATTTCCACCATCCTTGAACCTCTACACAGGAAGTGGAGGAGAGAGGTTTTGCTGCAGACTTAGCTCCAGGGAGAGGCTGAACCTAGACTGTCTTCTAGGGCAGAAGGTTGCTGAGATCATCATCTTCTGGAGCAGCCATTCACAAGCAGTTTGGAGCAGTGGAGCGGCTATCTTGGAGCCTACATTCAGGAGGACCAAGGGGACCTGTGTGCTGCAGACAAAGCTTGGCAGGGGCTGCCCGCCTAGGCTGATTCACAGGCAGTAAGGTGGAGAAGAACACACTAGACAGAGAGTCTACAAACGCTCGAGGTGGAGCACGCAGGCTCAGAGATCTAGAAGTGCTTGACATTTAGTAGTTGAACCTGTTGGTATTGTATCCTGCCCTACTTTGTGGACGGACAGGAATATAAAGAGTTGCTTCTATATTTGTCTTTGAGCATTGTCTATTTACTGGTGGCTTGCACATCTATGCACATTAAGTTAAGAAGCCTGTGATTCCACACCCCACACGCACACCGTGTGAGCTCTTGGGCATTACTATCAGTCTTCCGCTGTGCGTACCCTCTGTTGGGTCTTTTCTAACAGGCTGGTGGGGAATGTTATATTGTGCATGCATAAGAGTGCGAGAGTTTGGTGTCGGTGAGAGGAGAGGGGCTTGTCGTACAAGAAACTTTTGCTAGAAGTCCTTGGGGTTTACTAAACATGATATTTAGTAGCTCCTCCTAGTTCTGGCGAACAAAATCCTGTTTCTTCTGGCGGACCAGACGATGATACTCGAGTACGGTCTCTACCTCACTTGAAGACGACGCTTAGTTGGGCGAATCTCAATTGACGGGGTAATGCCTTATACTCATCATCGACCAGCTATTGTAGGGATTGATCAAGAGATGGCAAGTGATTGGAACGGGTGGTGTGTGTCAAAGTGTGCAGGGCAACCTCATGAAGGGAGGAGGTGATCAAAGTGGCTCCATCTTCCAAGAGCGAATGTCCTTGAGATCTGTGAGTAGGGTGGAAAGACGTGTAGAGTACTCACGGGATAGGTTATGATCAAAGTGAGTGTCACAAGTATTGTGATAGATATATGTACAGGTTAATGATCTTCTTCATGCTATGGGATATAGATCCGAAGTTTTTTATGGTCACTCATGCAAGATCTTATGTTTTTCCTTCAAATATCCTGAGTGGAAGTGCTAAGAAAGTATGCCGGCTTGTCATTGGACGAGTGGTTTTAGAGATGTTGTGAACATCTAAAGCTAAGTATTTTATTTCATGTTTATTAAGATTGAGATCTAACCCTTGTACAAGGAAAAGAAGTGTGTTGTTTCTCTTTGTCTATTTCAGGAAAACAAAGGCAGTACACGCATACTCCCATAGATCTTGAAGTACTCTTCATCCAAGTATTGGACATAGCAAGAACATATGCCGAAGAAATATAGAGCTATGGAATTAATTTCTGTGACTGGCAAAGTCGCATGTCCGTTATGAGTATAGGAGAATATCAATAGTTCAAGTAATGATTTGGAAAGTTTTATGGCGAGGCCAAGACTTCAATTAAGAAGGTGTGAAATTAATTTTCTCATAGGTATTTATTCTGAGTTATATTATCTCAAGCCCTGGAAGATCTAAGCTATGATGTCCTCATTATGAAACTAGTTTCTGCTACTCAATCAAGATTATAGACTTGCAGTCTTCTCAGTGCCAAGGATTATGTTCATGAAGCTTGAGAAACAAAGATGAGATCTTTTAGTGTTCTATTCTCTATGTTTTGTTTTGTTTTGAAAGCCGCCTTTTTGTTTAGGCACTTTAACACCCATCAAACATCTCATGGAGAACTCTTTCCCCCCACTCAATGTATACAGTGCCCCTTGAATTGTGGACTCTCACCGCTATTTAAGTAGGAAGCGGAGAAGATACTAGGGGCCATGATGGACCCAAGCATGCGGGACTTTCTTGGAGCCCCTAGGTCTTGAGCTCACCACGCTACAACTCCATTAATTGGTGTATGTTCTCTTCTCTATGCTAGGTTTGCTGTTTTCCTTAGTTGATGCAACCCTTGTGAGGGCAATTTAGCTTTTCGATGTTTCACTTATTCAACTCACTTGCTGTAGCCTGTGTTAGACCCATGACCAACCTTGAAGAACCCCAAGTGGTGGCCTTGTTCAACTTCCGAATTGATAATTCTAAGTGCACGTTGAACTCTACACTTAGAACCAATTTTGACATAGTTATGGGGAAGCATGCACCACCAGAAGGGTGCTCTTAGACCATTGAAATGCAAATAATGATATGGGGGAGAAAACTGGTATCCCAAATGGCTCGGTCAAACAGCTTTCGTCATGAGCTTGACCAGAGTATAGAACTAGTGAAAGGCAAGAGCAATTAGAAGTCCTATTAAAAATGCATTGCAGAGGCAGAATTACCACATGCAAATGAGGCCTTTTTCATTTCATCAAGGCTGAAAAGAAAGGAGGAAAATAGAATCCCAAACCTGGCTCCCATGGATATACTCAGAGAAAGTTTCCTCCTGTTGCATTTTGTAACTTGTGGTTGACTTTTGTGATATTTAAAACTGCAAAACTTGTTTTTACTTTACATAGTGAGTTTGGGAAGACGTGTATATTATGTGTTAAGTTAGCCTTTAAAACCATGGAGTTTACAGTGCTTTCATGCACGTTTAAATGATGGGTTGTCTATACATCTATAACAGAAAGTTACATGGCATGACATTCTTGGTTTTTGCATTGTCATCCTTGCACATTGTACTCTTCTTCCAAGGATTCCTGACTTTATCATTTGATGTTCAGGACAAACTCGATTCTCAAAAAGCGCTCTACAAACATGGCATGCAAATCAGTGAAGCCTTAATGGTGGGGGTTAAGCCTGTTGACCTTTTGCAGAGGCAGGACCTTACTGAAAGAAGTGAAGGAACTGTGTTCAGTGTGCTACCACCAAAAATACCAGGGGGAGGCACATCCACACCTTCAGCTAAGGCATCTGCTCGATCTTACTACTTGCAGCCAAGTGGAGGGGGTCGTGCAACAGGATCCATTGCATCACCAGCAAAATCAGCTTTTTCAAAGATTGCCGATCTTATTTTTGGTCTATAAAAAGGACAGGCAGAAAGCCGATTGAAATTTTGTGAGGTCTGTGTTTATATATGGCTTTAGGAAGCAGACACTAACATTTAGCATCACATTACTGGCCTTATGGTGGAGTTGATGGCCTTTAATAATTGAAAATTGTCTTAAATGCATGGCACAAAGCCTCTTGCAATTTGTGATTCTGTTTTGGTTTTGAAATTGAAACTAAACATTGAAATTGAAATTGAAGCTAGATTAAATATTGAAAATGAATTTGAAGTTAATCTAAATATTTTCAGTCATCTAAACGGATCTGAATGATCTGGTAGTGCAGGGTATTTCTTCTTTGTTAAAAGCGACAGCTTTTTGTTCCTGTCCTCCCTTATGTATATAGAAAGAAGGCATGGTCCAGCATGTATACTGAAACTTGAGGAAGGTAACTTAGGATTTGAAGGCAAACTGCTTGGGGTTGAGTGGGAGAAATGATAGCAATTTGTGCCTGTACGGTGCTAAGGGCCAGCCTCAGATATCCACGTGTGGGCTACTGCGTTATGGAGTTTTGTCACATTCGGCCTTGATTTTATCTTGCTAGCAAGTGTGTGTCGAAAATTGCTTTAATTTATGTTTTGCCACTGGCTTGAAAAGTGCCTATTCAGGGATGGTTGATTATAGTCCTGGAAGAGATTGCACTACGATTATTTTCACACCTATTGTATCAGTCATTCTTTGGCAGGTTTGAGTTGTTGGTAGGCCTCCCTGAAAATTGGAAACGTGCTTGAGAATCATCATTGGTGCATCATTGATGATAATGAGATTCCATTTATTTGACGTGTTGTGTGCCACCTCTTTAGTCTTTGTCATTTATAGTGGTTGATTTACAAAAATACAAATTTTGGCTGAGATATGTGCAATCTTATTGTTATTCAAGTGCAGAAACAAAGTGTCACACACTAAAAGGAAGGATCTCGAATGATACCAGTAGTAGTTTTCTTTTGGCAAAGGGGTTGTAAATGAGGGCCTTGTATGATCTAGTTGCAGACGTAAGGGGGGGATGAGGAGGTTGATGTGTTTAGGAAGCCCTTGCCCCTAAAGGGGACCCCTCATGGGCCATATTGTCAATTGCCTTCATTACAAGGTTTGAGGGGAAATCCTATTCAAGGTATCAGCAGGTCTCAGATATAAACATCAAGACTCCCACTAGGACCCCATGATGCCTAAAAGTACATGCCACAAAGAGAAGCTAAGGACAACAATATCTTAAACATGTTCCAGAGACATGAAGACATCAAGGGGCCCTCGATCTGACACATGCAAAGCTCAAATTACCACATGTCCCTAGACAATTGTTTTCCTAGTGAAAGGTCTAAATATGTCTAGAAGGCCAAGAAGGTCTATGAGGCCATATCAGATAACATCATATGGAAAAAGCGCCCATGGTGGGGACGTAGATGTATCTAGTGCATCCCTAAGTCTAGCATTGACGTTGAAATTGAATGCACTGCATGTGTCTCGTATTGTCACCCTTGGTTCCTCTTTGTGAGGCATACTGATGGGTGTCATGAAGCAGAGCCTGGGGGCAGGAGCTTGTTGGCACCATTTGGCACGTTGGAGGGTGGACTTAGGGTCTTGCATCAAGCGATTCACCTCAAGAATTTAAGATCTCTTGCTGTTGTTTGGCCATCCTCATGAGTTGGGTAGTCAAGTGACATCATGTACACAGTGTGCTGCGCACTGATGATTAGGGAACTCCATGAGTAGAACTATAGTGGAATGTCCCTTGAATCTTGCAACACCCTTTCATCTCATTGGTTTGTGCTCCTTGTTGACATTTATGATGTGATGGGATCTTCTTGTATGAGGATGTATGTATATGTGTGTTGAGTTGTATTGTATGATGAGATGATGCATGTAAGGTGAGAAGATAAGGAGTTTTTGTGTGTATGCTCAATATATGAAGGATGGCAGTCTGTGTATGAAAACAACATACATAATCCCAAATTGCACTTTGTACATCATTTGCAATCATGGTGATATCATCTCTACTATTTATTGCTCATAATGAGACATCAAAAGCTAAATGTTATTTCTCATAAATTTTGGATTGAATAGGTTTCTTTTACTATTTCCAATTCATTAAAGTTGACATAGTGAGATTCGATGTCCAAACTTATGGGCCTTTATGTGCCCTTTATATATTGATCTTGTGAAAGGAACTCATCTTTCCTTTCTCATGATATAAGCTATACATTTGATCGCTTCCAATTTTATCAATGTTTTCTATCTATGGCATGAAAGATGGTGTCAATCTCCTTAAGTTTTCCAAGCGAACGTCAAAATTTTCATTAAGCACCGATCATCTATAGGTAGCCTCTAACTTTGACTTTCAATGCTTTACTTATCATCTCGTCCCACGCCTTAAACTTGTCCTGTACCTTTACATCCAACTTATTGTGGACTATATCAACCTCTTTATCTTATCTTGAATCAACTACCTTGTCATGTTCCTATCAACATATGTATTGACGAGTTCATTCCAAGGCAATAAAACAAATTTACTTCTTGGACATGCTTTGTCTTGCTTGTAGTAACCTGTTGATTGATTATTGATCACACTAGTTGGAGGTTTGTTTTGAGCTCTCCAATTTCCTTATGCAACTCCAGTTAGAAAACACTCACATGACATGGGGGGAGGGAAGAGAGTGAGAGAGAGAGAGAGAGGTATTTTGAAGACGTCCAAAATGTCTAGAAAAAGAGAGCTGGCATATCCATTCTGTATCCAAAAAATCAAGGCACAAAAGTTTCAATTGGTATTGGTAGTAACAAGGGCGATAGGAATGACACTAAACATTGACACTCTTTGTTATTCTAGGCAACACACTAGTAATTTGCAAACATATAGTATTGACACAATAGTAGATGAAATATCTAACAAGGATACAATTGGAAATTGTTGGCAAAATCCTTCATGGGGGGACCTTTCCCTCGTCTAAGGATTGTTGGGATTGTGATCTTTGGAGTTGATTTCTTCCACAACATTTTATGCGGCATTCTCATTTTTGAGACTAAGGTTGTGAAGGGTGTAAAACTCAGTTGATTAGTGTGGCTGCCACTGGTGTGCATGGATTGATGGAAACAAGGTCATGCATGCAAACCACCATTGACTAGTTAAAGGTTTTGGTTTTTGAGGAGCTTAGGCGTTGTCTGGAAACCTTTTTGAGCAGGTCACGGCTTTCCTTGATGAGAGTCGTCTTGGGGAGTTGTGTGGTATCTTTTTAGATGCCAGAGGCGAGCCTTCATCATTTTACGTTGTGAGTCTTTGAGTCTTTAGTAATACAAGCTTTTTGTCTTCATAAGCGTCGCCTGTAGTCTATTTCATGTGAAGGCTGAGTTATAAACATTTTGTTAGAGAAGTATTACCAAAGTCAAAATAATTGCCCATTGTATTTTTGCATCTTGAAAGGAGCCGATATTGTTGTAGCATTATTGAAGGAGTTAGATTAGTGTGGGCCACGTGGTTATAGGTACCATTGTGAATTGCCTTTTGAATCTTACAAGTATTAATATTTTAAATTGCATCACACCATGTTGAATCATTCAAGAAACAATTTTACATTGTGTCATGAATCATTTTTAAAAATTGTAATAATGCTCAGAACTTAATCCCATATTTATTGAGGATGTGCTCATTTTTTAATTCCTTGAAGTAATATAAAACATTGGAAAATATTACCTTTGGAGGCATAAGAAATTGCTTTCTGCTTTCTTTTTAATACCAATGTTGGTATTGATGTCGGTATTTGGTATTTTTGTCTGAATTTATATTGGAATATAGGAATATAGGTGGGAAATAATGCCCTTATTTTTGTTAATTTTTTTAATGCCAAAAATATCGACATATATAATGACGACAACCTAGATGCAAATAACCACTATTATTAACATATATAACAATAACAACAAACCACTAAAATATCGATGATTTTCTCGTGCTACAAATATTTTAGACAATCTATCACTTGAGAACCCCCTACTAATTGTCACTACCCATACATAGTAGTGGAAGCTCCTATCATATCCCATGTTGACCCCTAAAATATACACCTCTTATAAGCTTTGATGACTCCTTTGTGCATCATTTATTAGAAGCAGGTTCTTGAGAAACTTTGGTGGTTACTGTTTAGGTTTGCTTTGATAAATGAACAAAACTATGTAAATTAAAATTGTTATGCAAGATACAAGCAATGCAAAAGCCAAAATTTTAATCCTTGGTGTATTCATTATTACCATAGCTCCTTTTTTGATGAAATTCATGCTTGAGTTATTCTTTCTCAAACAACATTGATTGAGTTTGTGAAGTACCAATGTATGTGATTTTTATGGGCCATAAAAGTCTCAATATTGACATTTGTGAACATTTTGTCAAACATTGTGGTCTCCGCTCATCTCATTTGCACTACGTATGCCATACATAGAGCCTATTTTCAAACAAATATTATGGTATGTAATGATAGCAATACATGGAAAGTGTTATGACTGCAATAAATCATATTATCTTTCAAGGCTTCCTATGATGAGTAAGCTACATACATTTATTTTAAATTACAGGATTTGGTAGTAGTTTATGAAAGAGTGGTCCTTGTAGTTTCTAGTCTAGATGGTGACAAAGCTTCTTGATTATTGTTACTAATTTTAAATATCTTTACCTAAGATTCTAAAGTTTAACCTTAAAAAAGGGTTTTCTTGTTTCACCAATTACCTAGACATTCCCACACACACCCAATTAGAAGAGGGAATTTATGAAATTTCTTTTTCTTACAACATGGAGAGGTTCTTTCTCTCTCTCTAAAAAGAAAAAGAAAGAGGGTGATTTTATTTATACTTTATAAACTAGACCCATAGGTTTTTACATCGGCACTGTAGCCCAAAAGCCTAGTAACAAGTCTATACATAAGCAAAAGCCCTTTAAGGAATATGTTCCAAGTAAGGACAATCACGACCAATACCACAGTGATAACAAAGTAAAGTAATAAACCAACCCATAAGGGCCTAATAACCAGCAAAAGGCACCCTGATAAGAAAGCACACAAGGGCTGAAGGCCTAGCATCCACCATCTTCTCAAGAGGAAATTACACAATTTATGCCTCCTCATTCGAGAGGGACTTGAAGATTCTTTTTATTGTTCTTGGAAGGACCCATGGATATCAGCAAGCAGAATATGTGTACTTGACAAGGTGTTTTTACTGTTCCTGGAAGGAGCCATGGATATCAGCAAGCAGGATATGTCTTTGGTAATGAATATATGTGCACTTGCCAAGGCAACATCACACTTGAACTTTTCAGTGATCTAGTCAATGCATTCATCATAGTCCTTCATGATCTTCTAGTGTTTCCTGAAGTCATCCACCATGTCAACATTAGAGGCAAAATATCAAGAAAAACATCATTAAAAACCATTGCAGTCCTTTGAAGGTACATAACCATAAAATTTGACTTCTTTTGGTTGACCAATTTCCAGACTTGCATCTCAGTTTTCGTAACCATTTGGTATGATAATGGAGAGCATCGAAACATTCGCAAAAATTTATTCAAAATATATGCAAAAAAAAGGGCAGTTTAAAAAAAGACAAGGCACACCTTCAACCTCTTTGTGACATCTAAGGCATACATAAGACCCTCTACCAATAGCCGCTGATGCATCCCGTCAATACTTCTTTATGCATAATTAACCAAAGGAAAGGAATCCAGATAGTATAAAACATGTTTCGTTGATCTAAGTGATGTTAGTGTTGTCACCCAATTGTGGCACTCTAGTTGCCTCCCCTTAAAAGTTGGATTCCATGAATTTCCTCCTTATCAACTTTGACTTGAATGGGCCAACCTAACGCATCAGTAGCAACACTGAACAATAGAGGGGAAAGAGGACACCCTTGCCAAATGGATATTTTTAATGCAAAGGTCTCATCAGTAAGCTCATCGACCACCACCTTGGCCATTGCTTTGGTTCGGAGGGTACTAACAAAATCGATGAACTTTTGTCCAAGGACAATTTGCAAAATAAAGACCTATTCCATCCAATCATATGCTTTGTCAAAGTCAACCTTAAGGAAGAAAATGTTATGATCCTCTTCTAAACGGCAAGATCCAACCCCTCACAAAGAGGTATAAAACCTCCACAATGTTTTTGCCCTTGGTGAAACCCTTCTGTACCTCTTCGATCCAAAGTTGCATTTTCTTATTCAATCTTAAAGCTAAAGCTTTAGCTATGATCTTATAACTAGTGTTAGGCATTGTTAGAGGATGCTAGTTTGATATCTGATCATCTTGCCCCCTTTAGGAATTCATTTGATCATCCCCATATTAATTCTCTTGTCTAGGAAACCTTGATTCAAAGATTCCTCCCAAAGCATCAACAATTTGGGGCCGACTATATCCCAATAAAATTCTATCGGTAGCCCATCTTCTCCTAGGGTTTTCCTTGGGGCCATGGGTGAGGTTGCTTCCTTGAGTTCCTCTAGTGCAAGGGTCTGTCCAAAAAATTTAAATGAAATGGAGGAATGATTGTAGGTCGTGATGCTTTGCATTTACTTTTGGCAATGAGTTTTTCTATAGTTAACACTTAATTTTCTCCTAGAATTCTACTAAAGTGGCTATAAACCTACTATTTCTTTATCTTGATGAGTAACCTCCCTATTGAGCCACACCAATTTTTGAATGTTTACTCAAGCTACTTCTGAACATATCCTTTGATGCTCTATGTGATCTCCCTGCCACCAATCCCTTTGATGAATAATATGCTGTTTACATTTGCGAAGCTCCTCTTCTCCGAGGTTTCTCTTCATTTCTAATAGCTTTCTTTGACTCCTCAATGTTGTCTTGCTCTAACTCTGTTAGAGAGTTTTCCAAGTTAGCCCTTCTCTTCCTACATACCTCAGCCACTCTCTTCTTGAACCCTTTGAGCAAGAAAGTGTCTTGATGGCTTATCTTACCCGTTTCTCTGAGTTAGAGGCTGACCCTTTAAAAGCACACTCCTAAATCCTCTTGACTTTTTGTTGACATAGGGTAGTTGGAAAAAGAAGAGATTTTCTCTAAACCAAGATCTCCTAATTCTATTTGCACCCCTATCTACAAGAAGCCCAAAGCCTAATAGGACTATGATTCGAGAAGGGGAGGATTTAAAAATTGTGCAAGTCAAATTTAAAGACTTGGTCAAAGATCTTTCACGCTACATAGAACCTATCCAATCTGAACTTTTTATGGTTTGAATGTTACTCCAACTGAAACCTGAAGACTCTAAAATATCTACTAGGCTCACTTGATCTTTGAGTCCAATCCAACTCCTTATTTCACTACTACTGATAATTTTACCAAATTTGTTCCACCTATATGCCCTATTTCCAACCATGTTGAAGTCTCCCATGGAAATGGAACCTTCAAGGATAATGCAACTATCCCACAAAAGAAAACTCTCTTAAGAAAAGTTAGGGGCATAAACTAAAAAAATAGAACATGATAAATTGGGGCGATCAAATTCAATACCTCCACTCATCCTCTTTGAGGTTTGTTTCTCAAATAGCACCTACATATAGGACCACCAGTCAAACTAAAGGAGTGATCTCGTATTCACGTGCTAAAATTGTGCCTGAAGCATTCTCTCTCCAATCTCAGCAAGAAGCATGCCCTCTAGTCAAGTAAGCCTATGCTACCCATTTCATAGTAAGCTATGAAGATGCATTGATTATCCCAACCTACTCCCTTACACGTTGAAAGCCTCGCACTGAAGCTGAGTACTATTAGTGTTGAAGACCATAACCTTGGTTTTACTCAAGTTGACCTTCATGTCCACTCTTGCAAAAATACTACAAAGCTATCAAACGCATGTATAGTCTCTCTGTTCTTCCTAAGATCAACGTTACACTTTTGGTACATAACAAGATAGGTATAACGCGTCTATATGCGCGTCTATAAGTGCGTTTGTCTGCTATGTAGACGCACCTTTAGATGCGGGTCTGTAGAATCTGATGAAGATGAAGGAAATAATATTCGCCTTCCACATGGGTCTAAAGATGAGGACATTGATGACAAACATGATGAGGATAGTGACTCGTGAATTGTGGCAATGATGGCAATAGGGTTTTGAATGTCTCATTGTATTCTGAATGTGTTGTTGTTTTTTGATTGTAGGTTGCGGTTTAGGGTTGGATAAGAATTGTCTTGTTGTGTTACCCAAATTCTTTCTTTGTCAATATTGTTGAGTTGCCAATGTAACTATGACCCACTTATTTTAACTTCTTGAATTTCCCAAGAAATCCACATCTAGCCACTGTTCTTTGATCCATTTCCTTGAATGGGAGGTCTAAAATCGTGAGACAGACCTTGCACATTGATACTGAGAAAAGAAAATTCTGAACAATCCATCACTTAATTTTCTTAGTTTTCTTCTTCAAAGGCACCGCACTCTTCAGGGCTAAGCCAATGCCCTTCCCAACCTTCTTCTTCTCTCGATTACTAGACATCTCTTGCAAGGGGGTCCTTTCCTCCTTTTTTTTAAAACTTTATGTTTGGGTTCAGAGAGAGAGACTCTCCCCTCTATCAAAACTAGTACTTTTTCTACTTTGTTCAGCACAATAGTTCTTCAAAATTTTGAGTTGTGGGCATGAAAGCCTTTGCCTCACTATTGGACTCCAAGTCCTCCTGATCACATAGAATGTTGAACAGATTGGAGGACTTGATAGGCTGAGGGGAGAATTCTCTCTCAAGAGATTAACGCTTGTCTTAGGATTGGCTTGCACATTCGGCTCTGGGATGACTGGGGCATCAGGAGGGACTTCAATATCACTTTTGGTTACGATGTCATTTTGAGAGGGAGGTGATGGGACCTCCTTATCCTCCTCTTTAGGCTCCACAAAGGAAACATGAGTTCTTTGAGCTTTCTAGGTAAAAATCGCAAATAAAATGACCTCTCGCTTCACAAAGGAAGCTGGAGTTAGGAATGTTGTTCTAGAACACTTTTTGACAAAATCTACCACCTAAGAGAACTAAAGAGTTTTGAGGCTTAACATCTAAGTCCATCATCACACAAGATTGGGGGTTCCCTCTAGGACTAATGAATTTCTCTTTTTTGTTGCCTAAGAACTTGCCTAGAGGAGAACTAAGATTCTCAATCTGCAAAAAGAGAGCTAGAGGGAGGTTTGGATATTCTATCTAGATAGGAGCGTTGGTGGAATGATCCATTTTTGGGCTAAAGTTGGTGTCCCACATGTGAACAGCCACAGGCTGATTCTAGATAGACCACCGATAGACCAAAAGACAATGAAGTAGTTTCTCATTAGCTAAACATTGATGATGTTAAAACCTTTCTTAATCTAGTTGTTGTGGATCCAATCTTTGAAGTATGAAAGTGACGGTCAAGGATTGTGAATGTAATCGACCACAACATTAGCGTTGATCCTCTTCATGGTTTCATTCAGAAAACCAATATAGATCCTGATGATAGGAGTCTTACTCGATGGATATCTTCCATTCTTTCCATTAGTTGGAACACCTATTCTAACATGGAAACCTCTTCTTTAAGGTTCTTCTACCTCTTCATTGTTGATTCCAAACTAGGAGCGGGGACCTTGGGCAAGAGTTCAGTAGATGCTCAGTAGATGCCACTCGCTTATTTCCATTCAATCCTTTGAAGAAAGAGTAGTGCGCTTGCAAGGCACCCACGTAGTTGGGATGAGTTTGCTGCGAAGACACCTCTTGCAAGGGGAGTTTCACACCCTCATCTATTGCTTTCTCGTGCAAGTTCTCGCCATACAAAAGTTGGGTGGGGTGGGCTAGACGATGAAGAAGCTTTCACTTGTGAAAGAGGAAACTGATCATGGGTCACGAACTCAAATTTCATTCTATCAAAACCTTCAAAATGGATGAATCTTGGTGGCTCAGCTTTAGATGTCTTATCCATCTTGTTAGTCTACTTCCAATTCAAGTGAAGGAGTACACCCCCTCTCTCTTGCATCATGCAATCTAATCACCTATCCAACATTAAGAACAGAGCTCAACAGGATTACGGGGTTGATCTTCGATCCTGTGAAGAGAGCAGACATATGGTAGCACTTTCAATCCTCAATCCTAGATTTTGGAGAGGTTCTTTTTGCTTTGCTAACTATGCTATTGATCATCTCTTGAACTCTAGTAAATGCCTTCTTATGCTTTAATTTGGACCCACTACATGCTTTTAATAGAGGGATATCAAACCATGTATATTCTTTAATATTATATTCATGGATTATTAAAACATCATTAAGCCCTTGCCAGCTAATGACATGCCCTTCGACAAAATCCTATTGCACAAATACTACTAGAAGGATGCTTTGACTCCACCTCCTTGTAGTGGTTCCCTCTCGTTCAAGATGCAGATAACTACAATATCACACAAAAGGCATTCATTCAGTTCAACAGAGTTAGTGACTTTGTGATAGGATAAAGTACATGAGAAGATGATCCTACCAAGTTTAAAGGTTTACTCTAGCAAGGAGAGTACGACCATGTTACAAAAAGGGTATGAGACAAGTTGGTTTTGATAGAGACAATGTAAGAGTGCATTTTAAGGTTCCTTATGTGTTTTTCATTCTTTGACTTTTCATTGCTATAATAATAACTTCTCCCCATCTCTTCATAGGAATGGGTGTAGGTAAGGTCGCCAAAATAAGAGATGTGTTCCTCAACAAGTGCTAGACATGGTGAACCACCCTCAAACTTGCAAGAGTAGTCAACCTAGGGCTGCTAGTGGCAAACATTTCTTGGGATGTAGGTGCTATTTTGTGGTACCTAGATTTTAATTACTTTCTAGATGCTGCATCTATTATGTATATTGAAATGCAACATCTCCATAAGAACAACAAAATCACACATGGTGTGCACTACAAAGGGCCCAACCCCAAGACAATCTTAACTATTCACCATGGATTTCTTGACAAATGAAAGACTAGGTGTTCCACCAGTTATTTAGGGGATTTACTCCTCCATAGATTTGGGACCAAAACATCCCATTTTTACAAATATGGTTTCAAGCAAACCCCCAGGACCACATGAATAGAAATGACTTACTTAGTCTCCGTGATGTCCTAAACATAGCAAAGAAGATGGAGTCCTCTCTCTACAAATATGGTGCAAATGATGCACTTAGTGTGCGCATGTGGGTGCATCATAATGCAGGTTCTACATTCTATTACCAAGATCAAGACAACACAACAAACACACCACTTATTCTTGGTTTTCCGAATACATGGCAACTCAATATGTTGAGTAGCTATAGTCATAATGGTCTTGTTGCCATGGATGCAAGATATGTGTATTTGCAACGGTATGCTCCTATTCATTTCCTCATGATCTAAAATATAATCACATTCTTATAAACATATTTTAAGTTTTGATAGTTTCCTCTATATACTTTGATGGTCTTTGATGCCCACTGTAATGGTGTCCCTATTGGGTTGATGAGATCATCCTCATCGAAAAAGGTTATGGTTGAGGTATGGTTGAAAGCATTCTGCAATTGCATCTTGGACCACAATCAAAGATGGTAGCCAAATGCTTTCATGGTGAACGATGCTATTGCTGAGATAAATGCTATCAAGTAAGCTGTAACCATCATCTTTCATTTCCATTTTTAGATCTTGCATATGCTCTGATGCTTATCTTTATATGGGAGGGTTTTGGGTGAAGATTTACCTATCTTATGGCATGTTAGAAGTTCTTATTGGAAGAACCTTTGGAAGTGGCCATGTTCAAGTCCTTTGGAGACATCAGGAGCATTCAAGGCCATCTTGGCCAAACTTAGTCATTGAAGGAGCAAGTCCATGATGAATTCAACACAAAATTCACAAATGAGAGAATTTTCTTGTAATACTTCAAGGACTATTGGAGTCCATGGACTTGTGAGCACTCCACCTTGATTTACCACCTTGATTTGTGAGCAATTTGTGATCTTTTGTTCGTTGATGGAAGCTTTGGTGTTTTGACTCCACTTCATTGGATTTCTTTGTATTTTTTTGGATGCAAGCCACACGGCATTGCCCCATGCAAACTGAGATACCATATCATGGCCTTTTGAAAGGAAGGCTTTTGTATGGCAAAAAAACAATACATGGTAGGCATTTGGATTGGCTATTATACAAGTACAAAGACTCGCTGAAGTCAAAGGGCATTGTTGCAAATTGTAATGTTGAGAACATTATTGATAATGTTGTATGACCGGCCTCATTGATGCCAGATTCTTATGTGGAATTTGACGATGTTGGGAAGATGTTTGCACTAGTTCATGGTGCATCACGATCAAGCCACACGTACCATGTTTACAATGCAAACACTCCATGCGCATGTTGTGATGGTGATTGGGCACAAAAAGGAAACCTCTATAGGCACAAGGCAAAAGGTGATGATGCTTTCGGGATTTCCTATGCACACCCTAGTGTCGGAGTCCTACCCCTCCCCCTATATGCTGCCACCATCTATCCCCCATATGCACCCTGTATGTTATAAAATGTTTCCTGCCTTACAGGAAAACAAATTCTTATGTTTTTGTAGATGAGATTCACGACATTCAGCCCCAATAAACATGAATTCATATAAAAACACCCCGAATGTAGATGAGATTCATGACATTCAGCCACAAGTATATGACTATAAAATCCTTGAATGTTTGAGATTCATGACAAGTAGCCTGAATGGAATCCTTTTGATATATGCTTTCAATAACATATTCTCCAGTGATTGGATAGGTTGAGAGATCTTCTTGCATGCTTATGGTGTAAAATTCCTTATGTTGTCTGTAATGATAAAATGGCTTATGTGTTAATCTACAAAATGGATTTCCTTCAAGGGAAACTGCTTATGCTCAATGTACATGACATTCATGGAAAAATTGATAGCTCGAATTTAAATGAGATCCATGACATTCAGCCCCAATGTACATGACATTCAAGAAAACAATATATGAGTCTAATGAAAGTTGGAGAAGCTTGCGAACCATATACACAGTCAATTATTTGCTCCCCATTAATGTTTTTGCCATATGGACTATGCCCTAACCAAGGACTGCTGTCCTATAGCTTGAAAGTTCATGTGAAAGTAAAAACAAAAATTTGTAACTTGTAAATTAAGGTACATATTTAAAGAACATATCACAACTAGAGTTGAGGATATAAATTCAAGCTATACCTGACATTTATGGAATTGTCAATAGCGTGAGTGTATCTAATATGTTTGCAATTAAGGACTAAAAGCATGCCACAACAAAAATCATGTTCTATGTTCCAAAGTTTCCCTCTGGAGATGTTGGAAAATGTGTCCTACAACCTGATTGCTTACGATCTAAATGAGACTCATATGCTTTGCATAAATGGAGCCCTTAACAACATCCTTTCCAAGACCTGGGCCATAAGCCCCAATGTACATGAGAGCTAAGAAAATCAGAGAATCAAAGTACATACTTTCCACCACCTATCCTATAGCCTCAATGTACATGACATTTATGGAAATCAAAGCAACGGCGTTCATCCTTTCCTAGAACTATTTTACAGCCCCAATGTACATAACATTCATGGAAATTGTGAATAGCTCAAATATATATGAGACTAATGAAATTCAGAGCAGCTTGCAAACTATATACGCATCTACACCCCAATAATTTCTCTGCCATATGCATTACCTCTCAGCTATCATTACATCTCTCGACTGACGGGAAACGCCCGAGGAGGGCATATCCTAGGAATCAAGTGGCTTGCGGGGGTGGGAAAGGCCTTCTTCATGCATTTTCCGAAGGTCTTAGCCAAAGCCAAAGCCAAAGCCAAAGCCATTGCCATTGCCATTGCCATTGCCAAGGTGACGTTCTTGTAAAGTAGGCTTTGGCTACTTCTTGTGAAAAGTGCTGAACTTGGACTTGTTGGTGGGCAGTGTTGTTGTTGAAGTGTGCATGGAGAAGCTTAAGAGCTTTTCCCCGCGCTGGCTATGGCTATGGCTATGGCTTCTTCTCCTCTCCCTTCTCGCCTGCTTCTTTCTCACCCTCCCCCTTTCTCCTTCCCCCTCTGCTCGCCATTCCCATTCCCATCGCCATAGCCAATCCCAAATCCCCAGCTTCCCCCCTCGCTTCCTCCAAGTCCCTCAGATCTCTTGGGGCCTCAACAACCAGAAAATCGCCCTCGCCCGCTCTGCCCTCACTGCTCGCTTCCTCAACCGCTCCCTCCTCCTCCCCTCCCTCTCCTCTTCCCTCACCTTCAAAGATCCCCCCAGCCCCCTTCCCTTCGATAGCCTCTTCTCTCTCCCTCAATTCAACTCCCTCTGCCGTGGGTTCGTCTCCATTTCCCCCCTCTCCGCGCTTCCCCCCGACACCCTCGCTTTCAACGTCTCCAAAGGTTCTGGGCGTCGCTGGACTGCCGAGCGTGACCTCCACCAGCTCCAGGAGTTTCGTAGCCCCGAGATAGACCGGCATTTGCTGCTCAGAATCGAGGGTAAGAACCCTTTCCTCTGGCACGACCACTGGCCGGTGCGGGACTACGCCAGAGTTTTTCAATGCTTGGTTTTGGTGGACAAGCTGTCTGCCGAGGTCGACCTGGTTGTTTCAAAGTTGAGGCAGACCAGTTTTCATCTCTCCACAGGTCATGGTTCACCGTTAGCCAGGCAATCGGATTCAAGTCTCTCGGGATCCAGTAAGCCCAATTTTGTGGGTGGATTCAATCGTTCCCATTATGTCTCTGTGCATATGCGAATAGAAAAAGACTGGATGATACATTGCAAGAAAACCGAAGACAGGGCCAGGTTCAGGAAAGGGGAAGTATTGAACATCTGTAGCAGCAAGCAGGAGATCATCGAACGAGTGAGCCACATTCCCAATTTGCAAAAGCCGGCTCTCATATATTTGGCAGTGGCGGATGTTCTTCTGGAAGATCACTCTCTCTTGGATGGATGGGAAGATGGTCTCATCCCGTTTGAGAAGAAGAAATTAGGGGTTTTGCATCTGTACAAAAAATATCCATACCTTATTCAATCAGCCATTGACTATGAAGTCTGTTTGAGATCTGAAATTTTTGTGGGAAACAGCTTCTCAACCTTCTCGAGTCTGGTTGTTTTGGAGAGGACACTGAAGATGGTGGAGAGACAGTCTTCGGGTCCCTGTGGGATGGTTTCCTCTTCTTTCGCTTACAACTTACGTGATACCAATGGAGGTCCACAGCCATGGGTCTCCAATCTTTCTGACGTGTCGTTACAATCTATCAGCTATGGGACAAATCACATTTCCTGCGTGCTTTGATAGAGGAATGCTAGTAAAAGACTGCCATGCCCTTCTCCTCAAATGGGTTAGCAGTGGGGGCAATCTATCAAAGGAGGTCAAGGCTCAGTGAGCACTAGGGTAGTGCTTGCTATTAAAGCTTCTACTGTAAGTGCCTTGCCATGTTACTGATTTTCAGTACACTCTCCGAACAGGTGGAGTGTGGAAGAGACTCTGACGTTATTTCGTTCTTTTTGCAGACCAAGAATCCGAATACGGATTATTGGATACTATCTGAAAATCCTTGACTATTTGATGCGACATGGTATTTAAAGGATGCTGTCCTTTTTTGCAAAAGTGGACATCCTTTAGGCGGAGCAATGGTAAGCAATGCTTTATGAATTAAGCCTTATCGTATCAAACCTCTTTGGAGGGTATTTCCCTTGAGTTTCTATTGTTCCATCCACAACATCCTTTCTCATGTTTCAAACGCTATTCCTCGTTGGTGGTTGATGGGCCGTTTTTTCATGCTGTGCAAACTCTCCTTTAGGATGCTTAGGCAAGTTTTGGGAGGTAGAGTTGTTCATGTGCTTCGTGTAGCTTTAAGCAGTTCCTTTGCATCACTCCTTTCTGAAAATAAGTCTTCATTCTCCAATCAAATGCATGTTCCAAATCCACAAGGATGGTTGCTATTGTGGTTCTTCAAAAGTGTGGCTTTCATTGCTATTTCTGCTCTTTGAACAAATGCAGCAAAATGGAGTTACACTTGATAAAATGGCATGTGGCTCTCCAACGAAATTCGGACCTTCATTGGTGTTCCCAACATCTCTTTATTAGATCCCAACAAATATATTCTTAGCTTGCCTTTGTAAGTACAATTGCTTATGCTGCACTGATGATGACATAAGGGTCGCTTCCTTTTGTTTTTCAAAAAAGTTTTTGTTCTCTTTTGTCTTCTCTTTCGTTTTCTCTTTTATTTTTTGAGTGGATTTTTGGACTTAAGAACAACAAAAAATCTAAACTTGTATGATTGGACATATTCTAGTCTTACAAAGGTATATATAAATTTCTTTAAAATTCATGATGTGACCTATTCCCACCGATTACATTGTGATGGTAAGATGCCTTATTAGTTACTAACTCATAGGGCATAGACTATGGGGCATCACAATGGAGGGAAAAGGAGAAAGCAGGGAGAGGACTCATTTAGAGAGCTTTACAAGAAAAGGAGGCTAATGAGAAAAGAAAAGGGGGATGAGATCTTAGACATTGGGAATGAGACATAATGTAGCAAGGGAATTACAGTACATGAGAAAGGTGGCTATAGAGAAAGAGGTGGTCCCTTTAATATTCAACTCCAACCCAACTCAATGAGCCACTCACATGGGCAATCATGGTATCTTTTTCCCTTGATAGATAGTCCAAATCCATGTTGTGACATCTCTTAGCCTCCATTTCAGAAACATCTTATCTCAATTCATTAACATTTGACTTACACATCCATTACAATTACTATTGCAATTGCCAAAGGTAATGATTTAGGAGCAATCTCGACCTCCCCTTATCATGGCACATAAGGGAGGGGTAAGCTCACTTATTTTAGCTCTCTCTCTCTCTCTCTCTCTCTCTCTCTCTCTCTCTCTCTCTCTTCACCTTCACTTCTCTTCCCCTCTCCCCTCCTTTGCCTTCACTCAACCCTCCCCTCGTCCTCTCATGCCTCCTTCCTTTGTTGGCTCATTTCAATGTGCCACATGCAATAACCAAGAACTTCAGAGCTAGTGCTTTTGAGCACATGTGCTCCATGTGCTCTCTTGTGTTATATCCCACAAATGTCAAGTAGGACAACTTATCCTACTTTTTGTTGTTTTACCTATATGGTTGGATAGTGCACACATTAGACTCTTTGTGGGTATAAATGAGAGCTTGCCACCTCCTCTACAACATTTTAGTTCTCCCATATGATATAGCATAGAATCTAATAGATGTGCTTAGTTTGAGTTTTTTGGGTCTTGCAAATGCTAAAAGGCAAAGTGTCAACTCAAAGCTGCATATCAAAATAAAGGCATTAAGAGAGGTGTGCCAAGGGTTAGGAGATGTTGATTGTCAATGGTTAGAGATGGTGGGGAGAAATGGTAGATGGGGTGGCAAGAGTTTGGAGTGGGTAAAGTTGTAGCACAGACTCATGTGGATTATGAAGCATAGGATTTTTGGAGGTTAAGATAGAGAAGTTTTGGGTCTTTAGGAACCCAGTATAGCCGCTTATGCTTGGGACTAATGATGATATAAGTATTGCTTTGCTTGCGAAGTATGTCTAACCTCTTGTTTTTCAAACAAAAATTTCTTATCTTTTTTCTTTCCTTTTAGTTTTCTCTTTTATTTTCTTTGTAGAATTTTGAACTTTAGAACAACAGAAAATCTAAATTTGTACGATTGGATATATTTAAGTCTTACAAAGGTGTGTGTGTGTGTCTCTCTCTCTCTCTCTCTCTCTCTCTCTCTCTCTCTCTATCTCTATATCTCTCCATACGTATATATATGCTCAAATATAAGTGTCTCGAACATGTTCAGTTGGGTGCTATGTAGCATGTTCATTGGTTCTTTCTCAGGGTTTGGCATTACCCATGTTAGGTTCTTCAAACATCCTCTACCTTCATGATCCAAATTCATTTCTCTCTCTCTCTCTCTCTCTCTCTCTCTCTCTCTCTCTCTCATACACACACACAAAAATAAATTTGATTAGTAAATGTGTCACATACAGACACTTATTTCTTTACACACACACATATACACATGAATACTTGCCTAACTATGAATTATTCTTTTATGTACCTCTTTGAAATCTTTTTTTTACACTTTCTTTTTAATCACCTTATATACCATGTCCACTAATTGTCCCATACCTCCTCTAATCCCTTCTTAACCCATGCACTCATTTACTCTTTACTTCACTTGTGTGACTTAAACTTCACTTATGGCTAAATTATTATTTTTAAATCACCCTACATACCATGTCCACTAATCGTCCCATACCTCCTCTAATCCCTTCTTAACCCATGTACTCATTCACTCCTTACTCCACTTGTGACTTAAACTTCACTTGTGGTTAAATTGTTTTTTTAAAATTATCTAAGAATCCATATGGTTGTCTATATTCCTAGATAAAGCGATAACAAGCCGAAAAAACAGGCATTACTTATCTACCCAAACGTAACTATGATCTAACACCTAGTTTGTTTGGATAGTGGCAGGTAAACTTGGACTGCCTGAGGATTCGATATCTTTTTTCAATATTATGTTTGCGAAACTCAATATTATTAAACATTCTTAATTTGATTCAAATTTTTACAAACTCTAGTTGTATTTTTCAACTTAGATGTCTCAAACATTTTTTTCTTATATGTTTTCTTTTTTAACTTTTTATCTAAGTGATGGAACTAATTGTATGGCTCAATTATTGATGGGACTTTTTAATCTAAAGGCACACTTTGATTGTCCAACTAGCCTTTGGTCGGGGTAGTGTCATATCCGTCCGTTAAGTTTTTTCTTTTTTCTTTTTCCCACTCCCCCTTCGCCATTCCCCTCTCCACTACCATCCCCTCCACTTCCAACCTCCCTTCCCCCCCCCTCCCCCCCCTCCTCCATCTCTCCCTCCACCACCATCACCACCCTCCCTTCGTCCATCTCCCCCTCCACCACCACCCCCTCCCCACCCCCTCCTCCATCTCCACCTCCCCCCCTCCATCTCCACCACCCCCTTCCATCTCCACCACCCCCTTCCTCCATTCTTCCCCCCCCCCCCTTCTCTCTCCCCCTCCCATCTCCACCTCCCCACCCCCCTCCATCTCCACCTCCCCCCCTTCCATCTCCACCACCCCTTCCATCCTCCAACACCCTCTCTCCCATCTCCACCCCCACACCCCCCCATTAGATAATTCTTTGGCATGGATAATCTCTAGTCATGTTGTTGTGATTCACTTTATTTTTTATCAACTTCTATATTTATTTTGCACAGAAGCGGTTTATGCATTTATTATTGACATTATTTTTTTATTTTGATACTTATCATACAAATTCACTTATTATCAGTAGGTGGGGAGTAAGTTTCACATGGTGGGCTTACTCCCCACCATGTGGTCTTACCCTTTGGGTTGGGGGTTGGTCTTACTCTCTAGGTTGGGGGTGGGTCTCACACACACACACACACACACACACACACAAAATAATTAAATTTGATTAGTAAATGTATCTTACATACACAGGCACTATTTGACACTTGCTCAAATTTGGGTTATTTGATGTGTTCATCTCACTCATGAGTCATATGTGTGATGTTAGTGGAATTCTAACGAGGTCAATAATTGACAAGGTTTAGATCTGTACAACAGAGCCAGATGTGTACAACAGAGCCATTTGTAGCACTACGAAGTATTCTTGGCAATACCGTGGAGTCCCATGACCTAGTCATTGTGATTTAGGTTTAGATGTGTCCACACGACCAAGGCTCAATTGAGAGCCATTCGATGCAATTAGTTGTCCAGATCAATCTTGTGGGATCTAGAAGCTGTGATGTGCATCTAGATGCATGTCACATGGCCAAGGCTTGATTTTGAGTTGCATCGGAGTAGCAATTATGGTTTATTAGACAATTGAGATGATGCTAACTTGCCAATACTCACATTTTATCGTGACATTTTCTCCGTGTTTGATGGGGATTAGGTCTCTATAATGTAGATTGCCATGAGGGTCAATTTGGCCTCCAGGACTCTCTCTCTCTCTCCCTCTCTCTCTCTCTCTCACACACACACAAACATAGACACACACACACACACGCACATATTCACACACACACACACAAAATTTTTGATTAGTGTAGTGAAGGGGGAAAATGGTCTAATTTAGAGGCCCTTTAGAGGGATTTTAGATGGAACATGTGGAGGGACTATATAAGTCTCCATTCACCACTCATTGTACAATTTTTGATGTGACATCTAATTCTATCTACTCTCCCTCCTCCTTGCTACCTGCTACCTATGCTCACTCATTCTCCCTCTCTTTCCTACTCATTCTCTCTTCCCTACTCTCTCTGTCTCTTTGTCTGTCTGTCTCTCTCTCTCTCTCTCTCATCTCATCCTCTCACTCCTGTCCCTTCTCTTCTCCCTTTTCCCCTATCTCTCTCTCTCCCTTCTGCTCCTCTATCCCCTTTCTCGAAATCTCTCCCTATCCCTTTTCTACATTGGTATGAGAGCAACACTCTCGGGCACCTTTACTTTACCCCTTCACTCTACATCTCGGATTCTAACAATTGCTATGCTAACATTTGAACAATAGAGTGTTTGCAATCAACATCAGCTATAGAGTTGCATCGTCTAGCCACGAACGTAGAACTTTGGGTATGTAGGCCGTAGGTCGTCAGTCGTTCGCTGTCAGTAGGTAGCCCCGTTCGTTGCCCATTGAGAACAGGTAGCGCGTTCGTTGCTCGTAGGTAGCCATTGGTTGGCCGCTCATCATTTCTAGTTGGAAACTCATCTCGTCTTGCCACCGCTTTGGTTGCAAGCTTGCAGTAGCAAGCCAAATTTCGATGCCCCTCCCCCTTTTCTAATGCCCGCGACCTCTATTAGGTCCGTTGTTGCCCGGTTGCTTTTCGTCGCCGCTGCCCACCATGATGCCACTTTTTGCCCTGTTTTCCAAGCCTTAGTTGATTAGATCTAAGGTTAGTTGACTTCGGTTAGTAGGTCTGGTTACTTAGGTGGGATTTAGGTACTTGAATTAGGTTAGGTTTACTTAATTAGGTTTCAGTTAGGTAGTTAGGTCTAGTTACTTGGGGTTAGTTAGGTGGGGTTAATTGAACTAGGGTTAGTTAGAGTGGTGGTTAGGTTAGATTCTACTAACTCAATGTCCTAAGTGTAATAGGAGTCTAGGTTAGTATCCTAGCAACTAGGTGACGTAGGGACTCTCCTTTTATTTTAAAAAAAAAAAACTAGATCCGGGCAGGTAGTTGTATTGACAAAGAATATGTTTCGCTTGAAGTTCGTAACTTTAGCATATAACCACAAGTCTTGTTTTCATAAAATTGAATTTAGCACATAGCATTCAATTTTGGCACATAGCACTTTGCATTCAGCACATAAAATGTTGCATTCTGCACATAACAACACATTTACGTGGAGGGAGAGTTGATAGACTTCCTCTCCAACATGGCCTTCCTTGGGTTCATGTCAATTTCCATTGATCACAAAGAGATTTGAATTTAGTTCATAGCAATGTAAATTTGGCACACAAAATTTTTACATTCCTTACATATTACTTGGCATTTAGCGCATAACCGCACATTTGTGTGGGAGGAAAGTTGCAAAATAAAGTTGAAGACAGTTTACAAAGATTGTGATTCAAAGAAAGTAAAATTTACTTTAGCTATTAGAGATGTGATAAGTTGTGATTGTATTATATAATTAGATTTCAATTTGCATTTAGCATATGACCACATGTCTTGTTTTTATTTAGTACATAGCAATTTGAATTTGGTTAATAGCACTTTGCATTCCGCAAATACTTTGTATTTAGCACATAAGAACACATTTGCGTGGGGAGAGAGTTGGCACACTTCCTCTCCAAAAATTATAAGACCAAAGAACATGCCCTTCCTTGGGTTCATTTCAACTTGCATTTAGCATAAAGCAATTTGAATTTAGCACATAGTAATTTGAATTTCGCACATAGCACTTCGCATTTGGCACATAGTACTTTGCAATTAGCACATAACCACAATTTGTGTGGGGAGAGAGTTGGCACAATTCCTCTCCAAAAATTGTAAGACCAAGGAACGTGCTCTTCCTTGGGTTCATATCAACTTGCATTTAGCACATAGCACTTTGAATTTGGTAAATAGCACTTTGCATTTGGCACATAGCACTTTGAATTTAGCAAATAGCACTTTGCATATTGTAGCACGATTTTTTTCAACATTACATGATCCAATTGTGAATGCTTGCTAAACAGTTTGGTGTCAAGCAGCAAGATCTTGTTTCAATAGTGTGCTCTTTGTTTTGACAAGTCCCATTATTTCGTGAGAATTATCTTACAATATAATCAAATCCTATGGCTTTGCCATGGGTCAGCACCGTAGTACAGGTAGTGAGGCAACGTCCACGTATTGACAGAAGCCACACCGTATCTTGTCTTGACGCCATATGGATGGCTCGAGTCTTTTCCAAGATGAGGCTTGCAATGAAGTGAAGAAGTAAAACTGATAGCAATACAAGATGTTGTCATAGTTGATCTTCTAATGAGAACTTCAAACTGATAGCACAGGCTTTTGTCATAGCCCATCTTCTCGAGATTAGGAAGTCAAGCAAATTGGATCATAGGAGGAGGTCCACACATACGAGTCTTTTCTAAGATGAGGCTAGGAATGAAGTGAAGAAGTAAAATTGATAGCAATACAAGATGTTGTCATAGTTGATCTTCTTTCCAAGAAAAGGCTGATTGGAATGAGGACTTCAAAACTGATAGCGCATGCTTTTGTCATAGCCCATCTTCTTGAGATTAGGAAGTCAAGAAAATTGGATCATAGGAGGAGGTCCACACATAAAAGCTACGATCTCTGAGGACCCAACAGGCAAATGCTAGCTCCTCTGTGATATGCCCTGTGTTGTACCTCCAAGACCCTCCCCCGAAACCACATACCATACCTTGAAGTTGGAGTGTTGCTCTGCCCATTTGTCTAGCTCGTAGTGTAGCATTATATCCTCCTCCCTCCTTTTTTCAAAAACAAGACAGATCTTTGTTGTGTCTTCAAGATGCTTCAAAATTGCCCTTATCAATCGATGTATGGGAGTTATACCTGTCTCTCTTTCTAGCATAGCACATTTCTTCATGTATCCTGGCACTGTAAACTGGACTCTTCGTGTGTGTTCGATTTTCCCCAGTGGCCCTTTCAATTCCAAAGTTCCCCCCATAGCTAGAGAGTCTAGATATTGAGACGTCATCGCTCCTGCAGGGAAATTGGGGTGCTCACCTTTGAAGTAGACCTTGATCAGCAATTCAAAGTACCCTACATTGTCATCTGAGCTCACGGGTGTGTAAGATCACATGTACGGCTTCCCTTCGACCGTTGCCAATAGAAATATGTGCTTCCCCACAAGTAGACGTAGTATATGGTCCTTGCTAGGTAGGGCGAGTCGAAACAACCTTACGTCAAGAATTTGTTTGCTGATCATCTTGTACTTAATCTTCTGCTTTGGATTGAGGGCAATAGGTCTGGCTAGGCACGATTTGCTGATGGGGAAGAGCGAGGATTGCAGCGCCCGAAAAGGTCGACTTCCTCCATGCAAGGAGTTCTCCAGGGTTGACATAGTTCCGAATTTTATCAGCTTGTCTGCATGCGGCTAGCCGCCCACGACCACCATCCAAGCAAAAAAATATTGCACTCACATCACTTGGACTGACGCACGCAGGATTGACAATTGACTTCCACAAACATTCCACTCGTTGCGTGTCCATCCCGCGGCCATGATATGGGAGGCACATAGAATTGTTCACATCATGAACCATAAGAAACAACAGAAACATAAGAACAACGAATCTCAAAGCACAAAATTGAAATTCAACCTACTCTTTCTTGGAATTGAAAACTTGAGGGCGTTCTCATCTAAAACAATCATGTGATTCAATTTATTTTATGCATAGACTATGTCCAAGGGGGGCTTCCCCAAATGTTCAAGAAAATATTTCAACCCAAAACCTTCTTTTTCCCACGCGTGAGCCTTACCACTAAGCTATAAAGTAATATTGTATGCCCCTTTTCTTATAATAGTATTATAAATCCCCCTCCCCCTTTGAGATGTCATAAGTTGTCCCCCCTCTCTCCAATCTCATACGTCCCTCCGTCTTTAATGCCCCTCCCCCTCCGCCCTTTATTTAATTTGAACTCTCCCTCTCCCCACCCGTGAGACTAATTATTGCCCCTCCCCCCTTTATTTAATCAAAGCCCTCTCCCCCTTTATCCCTAAATATTTACCACTCCCCCCTCTCCCCCATACCAACTAATTAATCAATAGTTTTTGGGGGCCCTAAAGTAATATTATATGCTCCTTTTCTTATAATAGTATTATAAATCCCCCTCTCCCTTTGAGATGTGCTTTCCTCTTCATAAGTTGTCCCCCCCTCCCAAATCTCACACTTCCCTCCCTCTCTAATGTCCCTCCCCCTCCCCCTCCCCCCTTTATTTAATTCAATCCCCACCCGTGAGACTAATTATTGCCCCTTCCCCTCCCCCTTTTATTTGATCAAAACCCTCCTCCCTTTATCCCTAAATATTTACCCCTCCTCCCTCTCCCCCACACCAACTAATTAAATAAATAGGGGTTTTTGGGGCCCTAAGTAATATTATATGTCCCTTTTCTTATAATAGTATTATAAATCCCCCTCCCCCTTTGAGATGTCCTTTCCTCTTCATAAGTTGTCTCCCCCCTCACACTTCCCTCCCTCTCTAATGCCCTTGTCCCTCCCCCCTTTATTTAATCAAAGCCCTCCTCCCTTTATCCCTAAATATTTACCACTCTCCCCTCTCCCCACACCAACTAATTAATTAATAGGGATTTTTTCCACATTGAGGAGGCCCTATTTGCTCATTTAACAAGTTGATGCAAAACAGATCAAAGACTCAAGAAGCCAAACATTTTCTCAAAGGAGGCATGTTTCTCATTATGTGCCTCGGTGATGGCCAAGATGCCATTGCAGTGCCTGATGTCTTGGAAAAGTCAAATGAAGACTGACACTATATTAGGGATTTTGGGAAATTTCAAATAGTTTGGGAATTTCCACATGGTCAAATCTGAAGCCATTACTTGAAAGTGGAAGCCATCCTAAACATCATATTAAGGAATCCTCCCAAGTTACACTTTCAAATGAGGGTTCAAGTTTTGGCCACATGGTCAAATCTTAGCCCTACACAAGGAAAAGAAATGCACCAACCAATGCCATCCCCTAAGGCCAGCGACTTACTTGACCACCCATGAGACTAATTATTACCCCTCCCCCTCCCCCCTTTATTTAATCAATGCACTCCTCCCTTTATCCCTAAATATTTACCACACCACCTAATTAATTAAAGAGGGTTTTTTCTCACTTGGGAGGGGAGCCTATTTGAAAAGTCAAATGAAGATTGATAGTGGAAAGATATATACACAAGGAAAAGAAATGCACCAACCAATTCCATCCCCTTAGGCCAATGACTTTCTTGATCACCCATGAGATTAAGTATTGCCCCTCCCCCTCCCCCCTTTACTTAATCAAACCCTCCCCTAAATATTTACCACTCACCCCTCCGCCCTCTCCCCCACACCAACTAATTAATTAATAGGGTTATTTTCTCAATGGAAGCGGGCCCTATTATTTGGAGACATTAACAAGACAATTCAATTTGCACAAATACAAAACCTCAACAATTTAGAGAGAATTTATTTTTTAGCAATGTAGCACCAATTATTTTCCTCCAGACCAATAGAGGAAAAAAAGTATTTAGATAAATTTGGCATATACATGGAATTGTATCGAGAGTTCTGAACTCGGGAATGAATTTGACAAATAACATTTTTTGAAATCCAGCCTCTTTCTACTTGGCATAAATTCCTGAGGAAACTTTCATTCACGTGAGTGCAAGGTCCACTAGCTTTTACGAATTTTACATTAAAGTAGACCCATAAACAAAGTCTTGCTATCATTAAAGTGAGCGACTGACACAACTGAACATCTTCTGAACTCGGAAATGAATTTGACAAATAATGTTTTTTGAAATTCAGCCTATTTCTACTTGGCATAAATTCCTGAGGAAACATTTCATTCACGTGAGTGCAAGGTTCACTAGCTTTTATGAATTTTACATTAAAGTAGACCCATATGTGTCAAGCACTGGTCATCTAGCCACTCACTGTTAACCCTTCATTCCCATCAGTGTAATGGACGTTACAAACTCCAACAAACTTGCATTGCTATACAATTACTCTTTTCCAAAACCTCCTATCTGCTGGTATCACTGTCACGTGGTGCACCTCCAGCTAACAGCAAAGGTGGCTTCCCTTTATTCGTCTGAGTCAATGACTCAGATTGTTCAGTAGGTTGCCTTGGTGCAGCCCAAGCCCTCAAACTAGGTTCAAATACATTGCTTGCAACATCAGGTGGTAGTTCATCTTCCCCTGCCAATACAACTAAACCCCTCTGGCGAAGAGAAGAAGGCTCCTCAAAGCATAATTGCCACAAGGAATCAATCAATCCACGCTCTTCCTTAATAGCTCCCAATTCTTCAGGTTCCATATGTTGAATCTTATCAATCTGAGATTCCAAAACCTGCCTCAGCTGGTTACCCTCAGGAACCTGACCTTGTCCATCTATTTTGCCATTCCGTGCCATCTCCACAAGATTGCACAACGCCTCTTGCCGAATGTCAGCATTTACATTATTTGCAAGGCTCGTCAGCAACTTGAGAAAGCCAAGGTCAACTGCAACATTGCTATCATTGGGATACTCATGCAGGAGGTACTGTAAAACCTGCAAACCTTTTCTGCAGTCACACCCGTCCAACAATTATTCAGAAGCAAGCTACAACACTTATGTTTAAAGCCGCTTACAAACTCACTCCTTCCCTTGTTCTTTCATTTGTTTTATAAGAAGTCAATTTGTATATTCTGGGTGCCAACACTCTATTCACGGAACTCTGTGCTTTGTATTCTGTGTAATCATATATTGCCACTTTCACCTCGATTCAGAATATTTAATCCAGGCAATTTAGTAAAAACAACAATATTCACCATCACAGCTGAACATATGCAAAATTCACACACAAGACTCTTTAGTGACACGATTCAAACAGAAACTTGACAACAAAATATAAAAATCATGTGCACGTGGATTTTGCAGCATCTACTCCCAAAAGCCTCAAAACCGCAAACTTTGTCATTTGTAACCTAAGATTGTCCTGTAACCTTCAAGAGTCTCAAAGGACCACAGCAGATATTCCAGGATAGGGGCTAGGGCATCAAATTGATCCACGTTCCAGTTCCTTTTGGGGCAGCCTATCACATGCAATGTCTCCAGGTTGAAGCGGTAAAATGCTCCAGCCTAGCTAGGGATTAGATAGTAGGGGTTTAGAGCCCCACTTCGAGGAACATCAGGAGGTCAAGGCATAGGATGGTTGAAGCTACACATAGGCCAAGCAGGAAGCAGAAAATCTATAATTTCATAGCTTCACTAGGCCAAGAAGGGGGATACTTTTGGGGCAGCACTGGCCACCCACACACTCAGGAGAAGGCAGCCACAGGAGCTACCATGTCATCGCTTGCAGAGGAGACAAAAGGTCACTTTGAGGTCTGAGTGGATCGCCATGTCACTTACTTTTTCAATTATTTTTTGTCTCCTCACGTCCTTTCAAGTGCAAGAGAACTACCCAAAGGGTGGATCTTTCCCCAATAACTTAGTTATGCATGAAAGAACTCTACTAGTACAAAACTTTGAAGAGAAAACTCTTGCTTAACCTCCAAAATACCTAACCGGGCAACAATTAAAAAGAACAGGTCATTTCCAGCTCCACTACAAAGTGCAGATCATCATCTCAAATCCAACTATACACATGTAAAACAATCATCACTAAAAATACCCCTTCCCCCACAGCAAAATCTTTTTTGGTTGCAAAGAATCCATACAACAATCCATTGAATTTAGAGTGACTTAGAGCACAATCTGTCAAGACAGCTTACTACAGCCTAACTCCCAAAGCGGAATGTTTCCAGAATCACCCAACACTCGCTATACCTTTGTAAGACTAGAATATATCCAATCATACAAATTTAGGTTTTTTGTTGTTCTAAAGTCCAAAAATCTACACAGAAAATAAAAGAAAAACGAAAGAGGAGAAAAAAGAGGTAACAAAAACTTTTTGAAAAACAAAAGGAAGACATACTTAACAAGCAAAGCAACACTTATGTCATCATCAGTGCGCAAGCATAAGCAGTTATACTGGGTTTCTAAAGAACCGCGGAGTCTCTTGGGCAAACCCAGTGCTTACTAAAATATGTCAAATAAATAAAAGAGAAAGAAAACAAGAAATAAAGAAGAAAAGAAGAAGGTGACTAAGCAAAAATAAACAAGCAAATCAAGAAACAAATACTTCCAAAAAACAGGAATAAGAACTCTCTCTCTCTCTCTCTCTCTCTCTCTCTCTCTGACCGTGCCCTTGACTGTGCCCTTGATCCAGTGTATGTGTGTCACTTAGCCAGAGAGCTTCCGGCCTTATTGGAGGCTGATTTAGACCTCGCCCACGCCTCCATGGAATATTGAGACGTTTACCGATATGGCGTTCCCAGATACAAGATGCTGCCACCAGATCCTTTCCTACGACCCGATCTTCACGGGTACGAGATCGAAAGATGCCTCAAAACCCCTGGTTTGATGATGAGTGCAGAGAGATGCGAGCCCACCTCACACAGGAGCAAGCCTTGGGACAATTGACATCACATGAGACACACAAGATCTTTAAGCGGTTGATGCGCTGCAAGAGACGAGACTTCCTCACACATAGGATGGATGAGATCATCAGATCATTTCGCGGGGGAGTCTCGACCACTAGGTGGGGATTCCTCTCGGAAGGGAGGCCACCCATCCCCATCATTGATCCGGGCGTGTGGCACACTTCTGCATGATCCTTATATGTTTCCCTGAGGCAGAAACCGCAAGACATGTCCTCTATGCCCAAGCCCACTACTTGTCATCTATTCACTACGTAGAATGTGCGGGCTACACTTCGACAGCTCCACAACCGGAAAGCACATGATCACGAAGGCCTCCGGACAGAGCACTTCGCACATGGGCAAGAGGTCCTAGCACCGATCCTTGAACATATGTTTAACCTTGTAGTTTGCCACGGCTTCCCACCAGCATGGAGCACCAATAATATCGTACCGTTACACAAAGCAGGAGACCTCATGGACACCAGGAGCTATCGCACCCTCATGATTGACCACACACTTGCCAAGATCTATGGATTGGTACTAGAGAGAGAGATCAGCAGTCATACAGAGGCACAGGGGCAGCAAGCACTAGGGCAGGCAAGATTCAAGAGGCAGCACTCTACTCTAGACCACATTTTCACTTTGAGGGCTATCATTGAGGAGGCGAGGTTCAAACATCAGAGAGTCTACACATGTTTCGTTGACTTTTGAAAGGCCTTCAACATTGTTCCACGATCCCGCATGATCAGGAGACTGCAGGAGATGCAAATCCTAGAGATGCTGATTTCTATCCAAGAGCAAACATATTCAATGCTTACTACCTTTGTGTATTTAGAATCGATGTCATGATCTTTATTATTTAGCCACAAAAAGTCAAAACATAAATTGCATCTATCCAAGAGCAAACATATTCAACGCTTACTACCTTTGTGTATTTAGAATCGATGTCATGATCTTTATTATTTAGCCACAAAAAGTCAAAACATAAATTGCATCTATCTTTGTCAAATCTGAGCTTGAAAACTTCAGCCACTAGCTTTTTGATTCTCAACTTCAAATCTTCTAGCTCGATCTTTGTGTAAAGCGTAGTGAAATCATAGGTTTGAAGGAGAATAGGAGACTCTTTTTTCTGAATGCTTTGAGAGGAGTTCAAAAATTTTAAACCCAGAAGACTTGCAAAAAACTCTATTGTTTTGAGATCAAATTCTTTTGAGAAAGTAAGGCAAGGGCGTAAGTTTTGACAGACGAGTTCTTCTCGTAAAACTTTTTGCAAATAAAAACAAAGTTATTGGGACATTTGTCCATATAAGAAAGGACAAATTTCCTAAGGAATTTTCGAAGAAGAGTTTCATCTTCTTTAGAAAGATGGTTACTTTGCTTTGAGCAATTAACAGAAGGGACTTCTTCTAGTTTCAAAGCAGCTTTCTGCAAAATCTTCCCTTTCCATTTTGGTAAGATATTTTGAACTCCTAAACTTTCTTCTATTTGCAAGGCAAACTTTAAGATTCCCTTATCAGTATCTTTTAAAAGGCAAGACTCTTTAAAAGAGTACAATCGAAATTTTGTGCCTTTCATGAAAAGGTCTCTTAAGTTACTAGAAAGCAAAATTGAAGTATCAGCTGTGACTACATGTCCTAAATCAGCATCAATAAAGCTTTGGGATCTCTTACTTTTACAACAACAAGGTTCTCTAAGGATAGAAGATTTTGAATGCTCTGAAAGCCTTTTACCCATCTCTCCATAGTTGAAAGCCTTTTGTCCTAAAGTTTTTACATACTTCCAAGCTACTACTAGATGCTTCCAAATTTTTCTCACAGGGACTAGCTACTATAACATCCCCACTGACGTCATCAGCGCCCAACAGTGGGTGTAGACCATAGTATAAAAATATGCTCTCACACATACAAATCCACACACCCACACATACTTGAGCATTTATTTATACAAAGTCTTCGTACTGAGTTTCTGTCGGCACTGCGAAGGTGAAGGGTAGACTCAGCCATGATGAAGGCTAGCACTAAAGGAGAAGGCTAATCAAAAGGTAGTCCGAAATCTCTTAAGCTACAACTGCTTGTGAAGTCTAAACATTTTCATTTTAGTCTCTCCCCAACGAGCATCTAAATCTAAATCTAGTTGATAGGGCAACGCACCATTTAAGATAGAAAGAATTATCACAATACCAGCAGGCCGCAACTTGGACGAAAACTTCACAAGGTGAAATTTGCATGTCCGCTAATACGGTAGAAGCATATACCTAGATGAATCCATGAACATTCCCAAACTCATCCTCTAAAAACACAACATAGTGCAGTTTCAATGTCATGATAGTCACTCACAAGGTTGAAAACCATAAACTCCATCATGCATAGCAGGGACTAGCTACTATGACATCCCCACTGACGTCATCAGCGCCCAACAATGGGTGTAGATCATAGTATAAAAATATGCTCTCACACATACAAATCCACACACCCACAGATACTTGAGCATCCATTTATACAAAGTCTTCGTACTGAGTTTCTGTCGTACAAATCCACACACCCACACATACTTGAGCATCCATTTATACAAAGTTTTCGTACTGAGTTTCTGTCGGCACTCCGGAGGTGAAGGGCAGACTCAGACATGATGAAGGCTAGCACTAAAGGAGAAGGCTAATCAAAAGGTAGTCCAAAATCTATTCATTCAAGCTACAACTGCTTGTGAAGTCTAAACATTTTCATTTTAGTCTCTCCCCAACGAGCATCTAAATCTAAATCTAGCTGATAGGGCAACGCACCATTTAAGATAGAAAGAATTATCACAATACCAGCAGGCCGCAACTTGGACGAAAACTTCACAAGGTGAAATTTGCATGTCCGCTAATACGGCAGAAGCATATACCTAGATGAATCCAGGGACATTCCCAAACTCATCCTCGAAAAACACAACATAGTGCAGTTTTAATCTCATGATAGTCACTCACAAGGTTGAAAACCATAAACTCCATCATGCATAGCACAGACTAGCTACTATGACATCCCCACTGACGTCATCAGCGCCCAACAGTGGGTGTAGACCATAGTATGAAAATATGCTCTCATACACAAAAATCCACACACCCACACATACTTGAGCATCCATTTATACAAAGTCTCCGTATTGAGTTTCTGTCGGCACTCCGGAGGTGAAGGGCAGACTCAGCCATGATGAAGGCCAGCACTAAAGGAGAAGGCTAATCAAAAGGTAGTCCAAAATCTCTTCATTCAAGCTACAACTGCTTGTGAAGTCTAAACATTTTCATTTTAGTCTCTCCCCAACGAGCATCTAAATCTAAATCTAGCTGATAGGGCAACGCACCATTTGAGACAGAAAGAGTTATCACAATACCAGCAGGCCGCAACTTGGACGAAAACTTCACAAGGTGAAATTTGCATGTCCGCTAATACGGCAGAAGCATATGCCTAGATGAATCCAGGAACATTCCCAAACTCATCCTCTAAAAACACAACATAGTGCAGTTTCAATCTCATGATAGTCACTCACAAGGTTGAAAACCATAAACTCCATCATGCATAGCAGGACTAGCTACTATGACATCCCCACTGACGTCATCAACGCCCAACAGTGGGTGTAGACCATAGTATAAAAATATGCTCTCACACATACAAATCCACACACCCACACATACTTGAGCATCCATTTATACAAAGTCTTCGTACTGAGTTTCTGTCGGCACTCCGGAGGTGAAGGGCAGAGTCAGCCATGATGAAGGCTAGCACTAAAGGAGAAGGCTAATCAAAAGGTAGTCCGAAATCTCTTCATTCAAGCTACAACTGCTTGTGAAGTCTAAACATTTTCATTTTAGTCTCTCCCCAACGAGCATCTAAATCTAAATCTAGCTGATAGGGCAACGCACCATTTAAGATAGAAAGAATTATCACAATATCAGCAGGCCGCAACTTGGACGAAAACTCCACAAGGTGAAATTTGCACGTCCACTAATACGGCAGAAGCATATACCTAGATGAATCCAGGAACATTCCCAAACTCATCCTCTAAAAACACAACATAGTGCAGTTTCAATCTCATGATAGTCACTCTTCCAAGGTGTATTGAAGTTTGAAAAGAACTTTAACATTATATTTTTCAAAAACTTTTATTGAAAAAAGACCCAGAGACATTAGTCTATCTAGGTAAAGAAGTTTTCTTTTATAGTCTTGAGAAGTAAAAACTCTTGGAACTGAGGAAGTTAAAGGAACTAAAGGAGGAAGAAGAGGAAGTGAGGGAGGCAACTCACGATCAACATGTGAGATTGCAAGAGAGCTAGGACAACCCCGTAACATAACTTTAGGTTAAGGGTAGGTATATGACTATGTTTGTAAAAGGAATGTTAAGGGTTTGATATGCGTTATCCATGTCAAAGGGTTCCTTTTAAAGGTTCTTTTACTCTTACGATGAGTTGATTTTCCTTCCAAATTAAAACCTCTTGGGAAGAAAGTGTGTAAAGTTCTCATCCAAAACAATTCACGAGGTCGAGCAGCCTTGTAAAAATCCTTGGCATTATTAAAATGGCCCTCTATATGCTCAATAGTAAAGCAACGAAAAGATTTGAAACCAAACTTTGCTGTTGCCGCATTGTTTTGAATTCTCAATCAAGGAATTCTTCCTATGAACTTTTCTACCTTCCCTAACATGTTCCTGAAAATGAATAAAAGCCGTCCTATAGGTTTGTCCTACATAAAGCATGTAACTAACTATGTATGTTATAGACAACATAAATTACTTGTGTGGCATGAACAGGGCTAATAGAAACAGAAGTTTTGAGATGCTTGTTTCTAAGACGTCTTAGTTTATTAAGAATTCTTATGTTATTATTTGTATAATGAGTGCTAACTAATAAAGCGTTAAAGTTAGCGAACCGAGGAGCTGCTGCTCCCCGTGACGCCGCGTCGTCCTTGGCTGCCCAACTGCCTCCGCCCCCTCTACACTCCCCCGCCGCCTCTTCTGCTCCTACAGCCGCTGTTGCACCCCCGCCCGCCCCTTCTTCTCCCGCCTCCGTTGCCTCCCCGACTAATAAAGCCTTAAAGTTAGCGAACCGAGGAGCTGCTGCTCCCCGTGACGCTGCGCCATCCTTGGCTGCCCAACTGCCTCCGTCCCCTCTACACTCCCCCGCCGCCTCTTCTGCTCCTACTGCCGCTGCTGCGCCCCCTGTTAAGCAACTAGCAATCCCCAATTTCTGGGGCAAACATACCAGCTTGCAGGCCAGCCAAAAGGTCAGCCAGCAGGGCCAAACAAGTGGCCAGAAAGGCCAAAAATGGCCGACCAAAATCAGGCCAACCAGCTGGTCTGGCCGACCAGAACTGGCCGACCAACTGGCAGGCCCACCGACCAGCTGGCCGACCAGCTAGGTCAGGCCTATAAAGGCACTAGCCCCCCACACTCTCACTGACAGGACAGGACCTGCAGCTGCTCCTCACCTCCTCCATCCTTTGCTGCAGCCCCTCCTGCTCCAGATCTGCTCCTCTGCTCCAGATCTGCCCCTTCTGCTCCAGATCTGCCCCCTCTGCTCCAGATCTGCTCTTCTGCCCCAGATCTGCTCCTTTTCTTCATCATGTTGCTATTCCAGATAGCCTGAAGGTTCCTTCCTCAGAGCATGCTGGCTTTTCAGCCATTTCCTAGGGCAGCTCCAGCCCTTCTTCATCTTCATCATCATCGAGCTAGACGGAGGACTGCGTTTCGCTCCCTCTGCTGCTATCTTTTCTATTGTTTCTCTACATGGAATCATCTTTCTGATTCACCTCAGCCATGGTCCTTGAGACACGACGGCTTGAGGTTCTTGTATTCAGTTTTTCATATTACCAATAGGCACTATGTTTTCTAAGTTCCGTTCTTCAGTTGTGTCTGAGTATTGTCTATTTTTGATCGCTCCACTGCAAACCCTATCGTTTCTCTATATGGTATCAGAGCCATGGTGATCTAACCTCAGCCCCCCCTCCTATAGTCACCCTCACCACCCGCCCCCCTCCCTCTATCCCCCGCGTCCCTCCCGCTCCCTCTCCTGCTGTCCCCCTCTCCACTTCAGCAGCAGGTTCTTCTGCTTCGACACCCCTACCAGCTGGCAAGGGAACGATGACGCCCCCTTCTACCTCCTCATCGCAGCAGCAAGCCCGTTTAGGGAGGGAACCTGAGGGACAAGGCTCGTCTTCCCAGTCAGCGGCCCCTAACCTCCAGCCTAGGCGCCCCTTACCGTGGGACTTCTGGAGGTTAGGACCCTCGAACTATCTGGAGGTTCCAGACTCTTATCCTCTACCATTGGAGGTAACGCTCATGGTCCTTCAGCCCCGAAAGGGGGGTTTGATCAGTGCAGTGGGATCTCCAACTCACCCCATTTGGAGATTTCCGTTTGCTTCCACAGGGGTGGAGAAATGGTCCCCGGAGGTGGTCAATGCTATTTTGGGGAATCAGATTACACTCATGATGGATGAGTGGATGGGGCCACATGGACTAGACCTTTGGTACGCCCATGGTACGGAGGCGAACTTTCAATTGAGCTTCACGCGCGAGGAGCTAGTGTGGTTTGGTGACAGGAGTTATCAGATTGCCGCTAGAGGCAAAGGTGGAGCAGGCACACCTCTGGCCCCGATATCCACACTAGTACGACGACGCACAGATACTGACTACTCACCCTCTAAACCCCCGGCAAAATCACACAAAGCAATCTTTCTGGGATAGGCACCCACTCACAGAAGAGCCTTGTTCCCGACTCCCCCGTCCTCACGAGCTGGACCATAGTGAGTTGGAACGTACACAAGCTCCACGACCGTGTTCATAGCCAACCGCAGTACCTGATACTCCGGCAAGAGTTGCTGAGGACAGTGGTAGGACGGGCAGTGGACATCCTTATGATTCAGGAGCACATGTTTTCAGCTTCAGACATCAGACGACGCCATCACCTTCTCCCAAGGAGAGGTCCAGAGCAGTCCCCTGTCGATGGAGTGGAGGACTCTGCATCTCAATCTCATAGACGTTGGCCCCAGAAGTCTACGATTAGGGCGAGCTCATTCTAGGACGGGCAGTTTGGATGGGAGTTCGGACAGGAGAGTCCAGGATCGGGATCCTGAACATGTATGCCCCAGCGTGCAGACAGCACCGCCCGGCCTTTTAGAGGAGGCTATCAGAGTGTTTTCCGGATGTAAACTCCTACATTGTTGGAGGTGACTTCAACAACCTGGAGTTTGGGGAAGACAAGCAAGGCGGAGCCTCTTTTTCTGAGATGCCAACAGCAGAGCGTCGTACCTGGGAGCAGTTTATCTTCATGATGAGTGGCAGAGAACCGTGGAGAGAGCCAGATTTCAGCAGGACAGCTGGTAGCCTTCTCTTCTCCTTTGGACATAGGAGACACGATCGATTGCTCGAGAGACTAGACCATTTCTATGCTGGGGACTGTGCACTACATAGAGGCGGATCTACCGGAATTTTGGCAGGTACCACGATGTCACACCACACTCCAGTGGTACTTCACTTGGATCAGCCCGCTGAGGTCTCCCCCAGAAGGGGGTCCACATTCCAGAGGACCTCCTGCAGGACGAGGAGATTCAGCAGGTCATGGCAGGGATGGAGCATTCAGAGACGGCACCGTGTGAGGGCTAGGCTACGTGGGTGGCCGATGCGATTCAAAGGAGCAATGAGGAGCTGCATGCTCACGCCCTTCAGCGGAGGAGTACCCTTCAGGAGCGAGAGCGGGCTTTGAGGAGAGACCTCACCTCCATCGAGAGGCTCAGGGAGCAGGACCCAGTGTCTCCAGAGGACCTCCTACAGGACGAGGAGATTCAGCAGGTCATGGCAAAATTCGGGAGCATTCAGAGACAACACCGTGTGAGGGCTAGGCTACGTGGGTGGCCGATGCGATTCAAAGGAGCAGTGAGGGGCTGCATGCTCACTCCCTTCAGCGGAGGAGTACCCTTCAGGAGCGAGAGCGGGCTTTGAGGAGAGACCTCGCCTCCATCGAGAGGCTCAAGGAGCAAGACCCAGTGTCTCAGTGGCTTAGTGACAGATTCAAGAGCGCTTGTCTCGAGCTCCAAGACACGGAGGTGCGATGGGCTGAGTTCTCCTATCATTCTTCCCGGGCCCGATGGGTCCAGCAGAGGGTTGGGATGACGAAGCAGTTCTTTCATACCACTGGGCCCCGATCGGCAGACACAGAGCTACATCTTTGAGACTCGCAGGGCATCATGCACACTGACCCGCAAGAGATTTTGGACATGACCACGGGTTTCTACAACCAGCTCTTTCAGACGGAGAGGATGACCTCAGCTGGTCTTATGGCCCAAGAGCTAGTTTGGGATCATGTTCTGCCAGTAGTCTTGCAGGACTTATGCAGCAGACTTGAGGAGCCTTTCACAGATGAGGAGCTCTGGGAAGCCCTCAAGGCTCTCCCGACCCAAGAGTGCCCAGGTGAGGATGGCTTGACTCCGGCCTTCTTCTGGAACTTCTGGGAGATTATCTCCACCCCTTTCCGTCTAGCTTGCCAGGAGATTTTTAACACATACCTTCTTCCTCAGTCTTTGAGCAAGGGGTGGATTTGTTTGATCCCGAAAAGGGGAGATAGGTCAGACATCTGACAGTGGAGGCCGATCACTTTGCTTGATACTGCATACAAGATCCTCGCCAAGGTCTTGAGTTTGCGGTTACAGCCACATCTTACTGACATCATCCATGACACACAGACTGGGTTTGTCCAGGAGCATAGCATCCTGGCATTATCTTCACGTTCTGGAAGGCAGTGGATTGGTCCAGAGAGGAGTTGAAACCGGCCTCTAATCACTCAGAGGGCAGTGGAACTAAACCTTTAATCACTTCAGCACTTATTTACAGCTCACAAAGCATATATCACAACCATTAACCATTGCATGATCACCATTTGGCATTTACCCATTTGTTCACGAACAAAACCACTGAAAAAGGGATGGAGGCTAGAATGCCCCTGCTCAACAGACATAGACAAGTGCACCCGATTGGCCCCAAACACCGTGGCGCCCCTTTCGGTATTTCTTTATATTTCACAGTGAAATGATTACAAGTTGCATCTGGGAGACCTTCCCTGCAACTGAGCACGCAGCCCCAATTCACTGAGCCTTCGCAAGGCTTTCAAGCATAGAACACCATCACATAAGTGCACTTAACCCATAGGCTCAACCCAAAGGCATTCTCTTTTCCGAGTGCAATTCCATTGGCTGTCCAGATGCAATCACACTGCACCCCAGCTGCACTCTCTTTGAGTGGTTTCCAGATGGCATTCACAAAGCTTTTCAAAGCTCCAAAATAAAATCAGCAAAGTACCCAACCAAAGAATGACTCATGTAGCTCTACCTGGGCACCTGCGAGCCAAGAAAGAGGCGGCACACGAGGCCAACCAATAGCTTATGGCAAAAAGAAATTGCAGTAACAAAATCACAACTCACCAAGCCCTGAAGACTCGAACCAAGTCCTCAATCGCCAAGAGTACATAGTAGCCAATGCCCAATTGCATTCTCAGCCAAAGAGGAGTGCAAAGGCATGAAGAAAGAGCATTTACAAGAGCCGACCAGCAAGAATTCCACTGAAAAATGCGAAAAGAAGCACTTCTGTCACGAAGAAGTGGGAGTTCTTGGGCTCAAAAGAAGCGTGCTTCAGAGAGGAATGCATTGAGAAGGTTTTGGAGAAGTTTCATCGCCGGAAAGTCCTCCAAAACTGAGAAAAACCAGTCAACCAGCGCGTCGGACCACTCGAAATTCAACAGAAAGCTGTAGCTTTGCAAGAGGAGAGGCCCAGGAGGCGGTAGAAGAAAAAAGGTCCAGAAAAAACCATTTTGCAAATTCGTCCAGCAAAAGAAGTGCTCAGCTCTGCCCGTTCTACCAAACGCACGGAGGGAAAAGCATATCACTACGAAGGGGAGGCAGAGGGGAAGCCATCGGGCCAAACGGAAGTCGAGGAATCCAAACGGGTGAGGAGTTATGAAGAAAAACGGAATTCAGCTGGAGGAGGCTGAAAAACCAGTCCAAAATCTCAACAAAGGAAGAAGATGAGAGACAAAACCACACATGTGAAGTTTAGAAGGCCCAGGAAGGTCCAGGAATGGCAAAGGAGCATGTAGAAGGCACTAGAGCCACCTGGAACTCTAGGGGGGCCACTGAAGGTACATGGCCCTCTAGGGGGCCCATTAAAAATGCCACGTCATCATTTCCCAACAACCACTCTTTTAATTTCTTGGAATGCCTTTGGGCCTAGGGATTAATTACGCTTATGTGCTAGGCACCATGCCGCGTTTAATTACACATTATTAAGCCTACGCTTGGACTTTTAAAACCAAAGTTGTCACGGTCTTGTAGTACATTAGAGTACTTAGAATTTCACGCCCCCGTGACATACCCCTCTCTTGAAACAGCAAACCACAGTTTGCTGCCCCAAAACACAGGAGCGAGCATGAAATATAGCATAAAAGAGTATACAAGAAAGCCGCAGCTATAGTATACAGAGATAGTGAAAATATGGCTAGGAATGTCACGGGGGCGTGAAATTCTAAGTACTTTAATGTACTACAAGACCGTGACAGGAGTCACAGCCGTTGGCCGTCCTCTTGGACTTTGAGAAGGCCTACGACAGGGTGGAGTGGTCTTTCTTAGAGGGCACTATGAGGAGATTGGGTTTCTCAGACAGATGGGTCAGAGGAGTTTCAGCACTATATGCAGGGAGCTCTAGTTAGATGCTTATCGGAGGACACATAGGCAAGGCTTTTCCTTTCTCTCGCTCAGTCCACCAGGGCTCCCCACTTGCTCCCTTCCTCTTCTTGTTTGTGGCGGAGGCTTTGGGCTACTATTTGAGATCACAGGTGGTGGGTCTCACAAGGTTGAAGCTCCCAATCAAACAAGAGGAGGAGCTTCTTGACTCGGAGTTTGCAGACGACACGGCCTTGTATGTTGAGGGCACCACAACGAGTCTGTAGAGAGTCAGGGGCACCTTAGCTATTTATTGTGAGGCCTCAGGGGCACGGATCATCAACTGGACGAAATCTATAGGTTTCTTCACAGACTTTGAGGAGACACAAGAGATCCGGGAGTGGGGGAGTGACTTTGGCTTCAGATGAATACCGCAGGGTCAGACAGCGAGATACCTCGGATGCCAGGTGGATACTGACATTAAAGCAGAGCAGCAGATTGCCCCAGTCCTTGAGAGTGTTCGGCGCAAGCTTCTCTGTTGGAGCTCGGACAAACTCTCCTTAGCAGGTCACGCCTTAGTAGCAAACCAAGTCCTTCTTGCCACGGCTTGGTATATCGCCTCTTGTTGGTGCTTTCACAAAGGTTGCATTGGGCAGCTCCAACAATTGGTACGAAACTTCTTTGGGCAGGTTCAGATGGCACAAGGAACACTAGGGCCCGAGTACCTTGGCAGACAGTGATCATGCTGTAGGCACTGGGAGGCTTGGGTGTCATTGATCCGGAGATGCAGAGCAGGGCCCTTTTGGGCAAGTTGGTGGTTCGTGGCCTCACCCCAGGTGTAGAGCCTTGGAAGCTCCTCTTACAGCAAGGGCTTCTGAGGAACAACCCACGCACTGGGGGACATTGACAGCCTTCACATTGATGGATCTTCTTAGAGGCCCCCCTTATGGGGAAGGGCTCCCCCCTAATGAGGAGTCTTCACAGGGTATGGCAGAGACTGGCAGGGGGTCTCATCCGTGCTCCGCCCAAATGCAGAGAGGAGTTTGAGCGCCAGTCCCTTGTGTGGCACCCAGAGATCAAAGATTAGGAGGGCCGTATGCTCAGACAGCGGACTCACATTGGTTAGGCACGGTGGGACAATGGTCCAGCAGGGTCCTTTGGCCGTTGGAGCAGACTACCTATGGAGATAGAGGTGAGGCTTGAGGCCCTAGCGCATCTGCGAGGGACAGGGCAGCGAATGGGCGAGATTGACTTAGCCATTCCGAAGTGTTGGGGGGGAGGACTTCACGTTTGCAGAGACAACAGACGGTTGGAGCAGTTTTCCTGTACTGGTGTTCCTTTGAGGATGTTGATGCAGCGCGACAACACGCACCCTGGCTTCTTCCGTGTAGGACCTGGAGGCCTACTTCAGCCACTCACTGAGAGTGACCCCGAGATAAATGGGAGTCTTGATGGGATAAACTGGTAGATGATTAGAGTGGTGGGCCGTTTGGGGAAGGCGTGGCACATTGACCCTCCCAGTATTTCAGAGCAGGATGCCTCTACATGGCACCTTTGGCTGTGGGAGGGTAGACCCCTGAGGGAGGTCCAGTGGGATCCGAAAGAGTGGTTTTGGCCCTCCAGGGGCAGCCCAGCTGAGCAGGTGGATGAGGTGCCCTTCTTTGCCTACACCACACGGATTGGTGAGGTGGACCCCTTCGAGGGAGAGGCGTTGGGTGACCCAACGAGTGCCGTGGGATGTGCGCTCCAGGTTCTGGACGTGGTTGTGGTCCAGCTTGCGACTGAGGAAGATCTCTTACTTCTTCTGGCTGGCGCCCACGGAGGCTTGCCCATCGGACCGTGGTTGGAGCAGAAGCGAGTGGACGGGCAGTGCCATTGTTGCTCTAATGGTGCCCTAGAGACTATCCCACATTGCTAGTGGAGCTGTCGCAGCGCAGCAAGGATCTGGATGGAAGCCCTCAAGACCATGACACGTATGCAGTGTCTTCATAGAAACTCCACCTGGGGGATGGTGGCTTGGTTGACAGAGGGAGGACGCGCGTTCCAAATTGATGAGATCTCCCCAACCTACCGGATAAAAGGTCAGAGCATCCAAAGGATCGCACTTTACGAGGCAGTCCCCCTTGACAGTCTAGCTCCTCCTCCTAAGGAGGACAATGTCTCGGAGATGATAGCCAGCATCACGGCTTGGAACATTTGGGTGGCTCGTTGCAGTCTTGTGATGGGTGAGCACCCGGTTCCACTCCAAGGCGACTATCGAGAGGCGTGCTTGTTTCTACAAGGCTTGGCCTACAGGTGTTTTCTACATCTTCACTCCGCGAGGGATTCGCTGGCTGTATAGTCCCCCCACTTGGCTGTTAGCCCCAGTTCTAGAGATCCCCTAGGCAGTGAGCTAGGTTTCTCTGGAACAACCGGTTTTTCTTTCAGCCTTCTCCGGTTTTTTCCATACTCAACACCTTCGGGGCGGCTGTCTTGTATGAAAATCTTTCAAGCATTAATAGAAGGTTCCTTTCTTTGGGGAAAAAAAAAAGCCTTAAAGTTGGACCAATTAATGTTACCTTTCCTAAAAAGTTAAACCTTTCTTCTAGCTTTTTTGTTTATTTGTTGAGTGTTTCACCCAACACTCAAGCCTCACCAATAGACATGTACACAAAAGAACACCATAAAGAAACACACAGACCTAAGGAAAGAACACCATCACGTAGGCCACAAATGAATGCCTTTATTATGCTACATGTGCATGGACAGAACCTTGTACAAAAGACGGCCTACAAGTGCTACACATCTAAATTGAGTGCCAAAATGGGGTGATGCTCCTATATAAAAAGGATATACTCTCACCATCTCGTGATGCTACTATACTCTCATCATCTTTCTAGGGCAAAATGCCCTGATTATAGTGGAGGAAGGCCAGTCTGTCCTCCTACCTTCTACTTGTTAGAAGGCCAACAAGGGCCCTTGCCATCCCAGACATGCTCAATGGGCCAACCCACATGTAGGGCATCGCTGCACAAATCCACTGACCTGGTCTAGCCCCCTGGACACTGACGGACGAGGCCATTTCTACCATAGCATCTTACAAAAATAATAGTGGGATGTGACATTTATCCCTAGGGGTTGTCTTGGTTTTAGCCTTTAGGACCTACCCCCTAAGTCGTCACTTTGAGTTAGAATCCCCTAACTAATCTAACCCACAAGGGTTGAGCTAGCAAGCTTACCTCCCAACAATGGTTTATTGCTTCAGAACCATCCCCGAGTGTGATGATCATAGAAGCTAGTCCACTTGAAGATCCAAGTCAAGTCCAATTCCCTAAAAAATAATGGTATCATCAAGGATACTAAGCCCCTGGCTTGTATCTATAGGCCTAGTCTTGGCTATCTTTAGCATCTGGCCTTGATTTTTAAAACCCACGCCCTCTTTCCATAGAGGCCTCTGCTTTTTCTTTAAAGCCTAGATTTTCCCAGAATAAATTCTCAATCCAAAAGCCACAGCTTCATGCAAGCATACACTTCTTCAAAGTGCTTTTGGAATAAGGCTAGAAGAAATCTATCAAAGCTCAAGGCCTGCTCTCAGTTCTGATACAAATTTAGGTCCTGCCCCCTTGAGTTAGAATCCTCTAGCTAATCTAACCATAGATAACACAAAGAAACCTAACCCATAAGAGTTGAGCTTGTGAGCTCACCTCCCAACCATTAGTTCATTGCTTCAGAACCAACTTAAAGCTTGAGGTTTACACCACCATGGAAGTAAGTTGTCTGCTTGAAGATCACGCCATGCGTTCCTAGCCAACAGGTCCTCCATAGGAGAGATTGGATACCTTGGATACTCAAGCCTAGTCTTGCCTGGCATTTAAGCCTAACTTTTCGAAGACATTTATCTAAGAACACGGCCAAACTCATCCTCTTTTTTTTTTTTTAAATGCAATTTCAATCTCAAGAGAGTCACAGGATTGAAACCCATAAACTCTATCATGCATAGTAGGGATGGCATCTCTACCAACGTCATCATCAATCCACCAAGGATGGGTGTAGACCATAACGCTTTCATGCACATATAGCCACACACTTTTTTTTCGTGAAATCACACACACACACACACACGCACACACATTTGAGCATCCATTTATTAAGAGTTCTGTCAGCACTCTAAAGGTGAAGGGCAGAAGCATTGACTTTTAGAAGAATGCCTAAAGCAGCTCAATTTCCACTGCTTTTCCTTAAAAGTCTAGCTTTTTCCAAAACAACTTAGGCGAGCAAAAAGGAGGCAAAGGGTTGAGGGGAGGGGCAAGGAAAGGGTAGAGAGAGGGATTGAGGGGAGAGGCCACAAAAGAGGAGGCAGAGGAGCTGGCAGGGAAGGGTGACGGAAGTACGCAAAGGGCAGATTCTAGATTAATCGGGCGGGACATATTAATCCAGATATCACTTTGGCATAATTGACTTATTTCATGGGAGTGCTTAGCTTAATTTGTCTAATTCGTGAGCACAGGGAGGGTGTAATTAACTTTAGGGGGGACATACTAGCTTTCTTTTATGGACTACCTTTGCCTTTTCTCGATCAATTCTATCTACAACATCGAAACCTCATCCATGCGAGCTTCGGTCTCAAACATAGACTATTCCAAACCTTTGATTAGGCTATGCCCTAACCCTCAAGCATCACCAGTATGGGGTTAGTCTAGTGGCAATGGCCAACTTTAGGTTATACTACCATTAATCCTCAATCCAATACAAAACGTAGGTTAAGCTGACCTTAACCTTGAAATATCTAATGATAGGCTCCTAGTTAGCCCTATTAGGGATGGTCTTAGGAACAGCTAGCATCTAAAAGTTACAATAGTTAAGGTGAAATTTCTTGAAGCTCTCTGAACAAGGTCCAATAATGATTCACAACCATCCACTTCACCCTCTTTTCTTGTACACTGGCAAGTAATAATTCATATATCATGCACAAATATATATCTAGATGAATCCAAGAACATGCCCAAACTCATCCTCTAAAAACACAACACATAGTGCCATTTCAATCTCATGATAGTCACTCATAAAGTTGAAACCATAAACTCCATAACACATAGCTATGATGACATCGCCACTGGCATCATCAGCACCCATCAATAGATGTAGACCATAGTATAAGCATATGCTATCATAGATACAAATCCACACACATACTTGAGCATCCATTTATGCAAAGGTCTTTGTTTTGAGTTTCTGGCGGCAATCCAAAGGTGAAGGGCAGACTTATTTAGCCGTGACAAAAGCTAGCACAGCCAATCAAAAACTAGTGGATGTTCTCTTCATTCAAGCTACAACTGCTTGTGAAGACTATACGATTTCATTTTAGTCTCTCCTAAACGAGCATCCAAGCAGAAAAAAGCTTAGACTATCTAACTGATAGGGCGATGCACCACTTAGAAAGTATTTATCGCAATATCAACAAGCTGCAACATGGATGAAACTTTGCAACCTCTAAAAACACAACACACGGTGCAATTTCAATCTCATGATAGCCACCCATAAGTAAACTCCATCACATAGCACGGACTAGCTACTCTGACATTCTTATTGACATCATCAGCGCTCAAAAGTGGGTATAGCCCATATATATACCTAGATGAATCCATGAACATTCGCAAACTCATCCTCTAAAAACACAACATAGTGTAGTTTCAATCTCACGATAGTCACTCATAAGATTGAAAACCATAAACTCCATCACGCATAGTAGGGACTAGCTACTATGACATCCCCACTGACGTCATCAGCACCCAACAGTGGGTGTAGACCATAGTATAAAAATATGCTCTCACACATACAAATCCACACCCCCAACATACTAGAGCATCCTTTTATACAAAGTCTTCGTACTGAGTTTCTATCGGCACTCCGGAGGTGAAGGACAAACTCAGCCATGACAAAGGCTAGCACTAAAGGAGAAGGCTAATCAAAAAGTAGTCCAAAATCTCTTCATTCAAGCTACAACTGCTTGTGAAGTCTGAACGGTTTCATTTTAGCCTCTCCCAAACGAGCTGATAGGGCAACGCACCATTCAAGATAGAAAGAATTATCACAATACCAACAGGCCGCAACTTGGACGAAAACTTCACAAGGTGAAATTTGCATGTCTGCTAATACGGCAAAAGCATATAGCCCATAGTATAAACATATGCTCTCACACATTAAATCCACACGCCCACACATACTTGGGCATCCCTTTATACAAAGGTCTTCATACTAAGTTTTTGTCAGCATTTTGGAGGTGAAGGGAACACTCAACTAAAGGAGACGGCCCATCCAAAAGTCGTCCACATTCTCTTCATTCAAGCAACAACCGCTTGTGAAGAATATACAAATTAGTCTCTCAAGAGAGGGGGGGGGGAGAGAGAGAGAGAGAGAGAGAGAGAGAGAATTAGTCTCTCCGAGCAAGCATCCAAGCAAAAAAATGTTTAGGGCAATGCAGCACTTAAAATAGAAAGAATTTATCCCAATATCAGCAGGCCACAACGTGGATGACTTCACAAGATGAAATTTGCATGTCCACTAATATGGCGGAAGCATATATCTTATTGAATCCAGGCAGATGCCCAAACTCATCCTATAAAAACAGAACACAATGCAGTTTCAATCTCATGTACATACCAATTCCTATACATCATTCAAGTGAGGGAAATTTGAGTGAAAGATGTTCTATAGATCTGGCAAAACTAGTTAATAGAAGTAAAACGGTTAGTAACAAATTCTCCCTCTATTCTCTTCCTTTATCAATAAGATCCCAAAAAAGGAAAATTCTATACATACCGCTGGAATTTTGAATTATCAGAAACTAGTGCATCCTTGAGTCCAGAATAGCCATTTGCCAAGCGGAAAGCAGCAACACAAGGTTTATTATTCCGTATTAAAGCTGTAAAAAGAAAATATGCCTATTAATATCCAAAAATAAGTAATCAATTTAAACAAACAAATTTACAAAGGAGGTCAAGCCTGTAAAGCATTTTCATATTTACTTCAATCACATAAGTTGACCAGTTCACACAAAAAACCACAGTATATATATCTCAAGTTTCCAGGACTTGCAACTATACTTCACAAACCACGAAATGGGTCACAGTTACACACAGCAGTCTGAGATTACCAACTCACTTACATGATATGGCGCCTAAAGATTTGGTGCGCACGGTAACATCTGAATCTGACATAAAATTGGATAGTAAAGGTTCTAGCCCCTTGGCATCCATGACAAGTTGCTGGCCTTTTGGGTTATTCTGAACAACAGTGCTGACAACTTCCGAAGCCCTCGCTCGGATAGAAGGATTAGGATTTTTAAGATAATGAAGAAGAGGAACCAAGCCTCCAATGGCATGCAAATCTGCAACCATTATAAAAGAAGCTCATAACACATCCAATTTTCTAGAATAGATCACTGATCAGACTTATTAGTTTTGGACAAGGGTTGTTCGAAATTCGTGAAAAAAAAAGCATTGCACCAAGGGTCAGCAGGAAGCACCATTCGCCATATCAATTGATTCCACATGCTCCTGCAGCTCCTCCAATAGAACTGCATAAAGCCTACTCTGTGAGCAAAGAGCAAGCTCTAAACTTTGACCCTAACTTATAAGAACTTAAGAGCCACTAATTACCTTCCATGTCTTCGGGTGTAACCCCCTGAGCTTCCAGGGCCTCTGGAGGCTTATTCATTACCATTGCAATCTCCTTCATGCGTTTGATAACGTCCACTGTTTGCTCCTGCATCGCTTCCATAAACCATTTTCTGTCGGTCTCACTACAGAAGGGAAGATACAAATGTTTCTCTCAATGATTTTGGAAAAAAAAAAATCATCACTTAGACCCTACGTTGACGAACTGGTATGAGAAGCTGGAAAAGGAATTCGGAATCATCAGAAAAAAAGGGACATCCAAGCAGGCAAAGGTCCACAAAACCTGAGTTCACGGGGCGGGGTCGTTCCATCGGCGTGGGAGAGGCTCCATTTGAGGAGACCTTGCCAATCCGGTCCGGAGGAACCATCGCCAAGCTTTAAGGAGGAGGGGGATTTGCCGTCGCCAGATTGATTCGCCATGCTCCAAAGTACCAAAAGACAAGTCGCAGTTTGAAAGTAGCTGCGTAATAAAATGGTCTCAAAATTGCAATCTAGACTCTTCTCGAACCCTCTATGTGAACCCTCCACACGTGTGCAACTAGATTCTTGTGGAAAATTGATTAAAATAATAAAAAAAGTGGAAATACAATTAAGTAGATGCGCGAAGTGCTCGAAACTCTATAAGCACTTCACGCCACCTAGCACTATAAAACCCCAACACCGCCAAAACCTTAGACATGAGATTAGCAGTCATATCATCGTGAAAATGATTAATCTGGAGAGGATTGTTGTGCTCAAGCATTTTCTGTCTCCAATGCTTGTTTATGCATCTTCAATATTGCCATTCTCAGAAAAGGGACTTGCTGAAGTTGATAGACTTGCAAAGATTTCTTATGGCAAAGTAGATGGCACCCAATTCCATGGGATTATGTAACTTCCAAAGAGCAGGGAGGGGTGGGTGTGACAAGTTGTGCTATAAATGGCTACTTAAGCTACACTCTATGCAGCCGTGGCTATTATTGCTTAATCCAACAGCAAGGTCTTCTTCAGATCTCAAGAGGCTCTATAGGTTGGTAGGAGTTAATTCTCTCTCAGTTTCCCATTCGGAACATATAACACTCTTAGTCGTCCACTTATGAATTAGGCCCTTCTAAGGGCCTTTTTCCAGAGCTCCTGGGTGCGATGGCAATTTGAGCACCCAGCACGGACAGGTGGCAAACCCATTCAAGCCGCACGAAGTTTTAAAAATGCATCATTTAACGAGCGATTCGGCAGAAGCAATCGATTTGACAGAACCGCACAGAGGTGATTGGTTAGACAAGGTGACACGAAGTGCGACACCTTTCTATGTGAAACATCCACACGTGTGTAACTAGATTCTTGCTTACTCGTAGTCGTGTGGATTAGGCTTTTCTAAGGGGCTTTTTTCAAAGTTGTTGGGTGCGATGGCAATTTGAGTACCCAGCACGGGCAGGTGGTGAACCCATTCAAGCCACACGAAGCTTTAAAAATGCATCATTTAACGAGCAATTCGACACAAGCAATCAATTTGATAGAACCACGCAAAGGCAATTGGCTAGACGAGGTTACACGACGTGTGACACCAACAGTGCGAGAATGAATCCACCAAAAATATGTGGATTCGTTCTCACATTCAATTGCAAGAAAGGCCATCGCACCCCCCCAAAAAAAAAAAAATTGTGAATCAAAAATCTGCGATCACCCGCACCCAGATGCGCACATCGCGGCTATAGGGAAACAGGCCCTAACTAAGAATAGAAAAATCAAGTTCGAGAAGGGTCCCAAAAAATCATCAATGTTAAGCAGAGAAATAAGCATTCAGGGCTTTTCAACAAATGGTAGCCTTGGGAGGAGCTAGAAAGCAGCGTGACAACCACTAAAGAGGAGGAGGCAGCAATGTTCCTCGCTACAATGAGCATTTTTTGGTGTGCGAGCCTTCTACAAAACGAGTTCCCAAGAGGGGACACATGAACGTCCACACGTGTGCCAAGAAGAGTAATAGTTATTGAAAAGGGGCACATGAACATCCACATGTGCACACGACTAAGCTACTTACTAAAATTTATGGTTTTGAGCTATAAAAACATGTTCACACAGGAGGGTTGGTTTGCAAATAGCCTTGTCCCTAACAAGGTTGACTAGAAAGCAAGTTTTTTTAATGGCCCTTACTCCAGAGCAAGAGCCCGAGCAACAATCTAGTTTTCACTCCAAAACCTGGTTGCGTGAACCCAAATTGAAATCTGGCGTTCAACCTGGTTTCTGAATCACCTCCTTCATGTGAACAAGCTCTATGTTTCTTTCTTGGGATTCAATATCAAGATGCTGAGATCATTTCATGCCTTCACGAGTAGTGTGCATTGGTGCATTAATCAAGCCACTTAGAAGAGCAATGAAAGAATCCTCAAATCAGCAAGCATGCATGAAGAATCGTTTCTATTATTTTTGCCCAAGACTTTGAAAAGACACTTACGACGAAAACTAGCTCAAGTCACTAGTTCTTGAAATAGGGATTCAAATGATAGCTTTTTTATGTAATTGTATTTATTTGTAATTATTAAGTGGCTTTGTAGGTGGTTGTATCATATATTGAGAAAGTCTATGAAGCTTGATATAGCTTCACTTAATGCAAATGCTCAATATAATTTAGCCCTCAAGTCACCACGAGGTCTAAATACTCTAAAATTGCAAGGATTGGTTTCACAAGCATACTTTGTGAAATTAGACTTGCAACACAAAGTTATAACTTATCACATCTATAAAGCATGAGATTAATTACCCCACTTTCAAAATCTTCAAGGTTTTTCAAAATTTAGATGTTGTTGTACTCCAAATGCCCTTGCATACCTCATTATTCATAGATCTCCTTTTGTTTTTGCTTTGTTGATCGACTCCTTCATTCATCTTATGAAAGAGTTTTGTGACATTGTGTTTTTTTAAAACCTCATCATTATCTAACTTTTCCTTACCAAAGAGGCTTTTGAAGGACTCCACAATGCCGTCCTTTAGAGCTCTATCATAATCGCAACTTGTAGCCATATTCTCCACATCTTTGTACTTTGTTATTGTTCTTGTCTTCTTTACCAGTATTGTGTGATCAGATATCATTTATTGTATCTTTAAGAGCTCATCATCAAGCAAACCTTAAACACAATGAAATATTCTAGGACATAAGTGTGTAGTATCATTTTGTTACCTTTTGCAAGGTTATTGAATTTATATTGGAATGCTCACTCTTGTTTTATCCATTTATGTACTTCTCCATAATATCCAACCACATATTGAAAATAAACTCACTACACAAAATCATATGCAAGTCAATTCTCGCATTGATTTGCCTCCAATGTAGTTTTTTTTCTTCCACTAATTGCTACACAACATTTACAAGGACAAGTCAATAACATAAACATGTTTGCAAGTAATAAATGCAAATATACACCTTAACAACATAAAATTATTGAATAGATAATATTAAAATAGCATGGCATAAGTACAAGGATCACTTTCATCTTCCATTATGGAGCGGCCTCCTATTGGCTTTAGTGGACAGCCAAACTATCCCCATTATTTTCTTCTTGTTATAGATCAATCATCCAGCTATGGAGTCTTTCTTGATGGGGATGATTCGGATAAGTGTTGTAGACATGTTGGAGCATCCACTATTATTATTGCAACGAATATGGAGTGTTGAACAAGATAACATAACACCTATAAGAAAATAATTCTCTGTCAAGGATCTCATCCTTCTTTAACATTTTTATTGTTGGACATCAAATGGTACCAGGTTTGTTGTCATATCAACCACATGAGGCTTATTTAGTGAATGGATGCATCAAATACAAGTGGTCAACCTTGTCAATTAATAGATATACATAAGAGAAGGGGCACAATCACATAATGCCCCTAGAATCAAGAACGTGCATTTTTGCTCAAAATGATACATATGTAAAAACTTTTCCCAAAATGTTTGATCTTGTACCTTTTACGAGTCCCTATGTGCATTGCTAGTGCCTTCTACTTGGTTCAATGGTTGAACTATCAAAAGGACATGGTATTCTCACATGCTATGCATATTTGTTTCATAAGCTAGCTTAGCCTTCTCTTGGTTGCTCTCTATTCACTCTTTATGGACAACGCCCATACAGGCAGGGGGAAGCAACAAGATATATGTGCTTAGTAAAGGCTTGACATTCTAGTCATGTTTACATCATTCCAGTAATGGACATAATCCATCAAAGTAGAGGGAAGCATGGAGAGGGTATCTTCCCATTCTAAGATAGACTAAAGAAAGTAGAGGGAATCCTCACATGCTATACATATTTGTTTTATAAGTTAGATTAGCTTCTATTGGTGTGCACTTCATTTACTCTTGATGGACATCGCCCATCAATCAAGATACAAGGAAGTATGGGGATGGTATCCTCGTACGCTATGCATATTTGTTTCATAATCCTTCTCTTGGTGTGCACTTCATTCACTCTTAATGGAGGGTGTCCGTTGAGGTGAAGAGAAGCAATAAGAAGGAATGCCCATACATTATGCATGTGCTTAGTATGTAGGCTTCTCTATCTATTCACACCTACTTTATTCATTCTTGATGGATGATGTCTGTCATGATAGAGATGGAATACTTACATGCTATATATATTTGTTTCATAAGTTAGCCCAACCTTCTCTTGACATGCATTTCATTCAATCTTAAGGGACCTTGCCATATAAACATGAAGGGAATCAAGAAGAAGGAATTACCACATGTTATGTATGTGATTATTGAAGACTACGTCTACTTCATTCACCAATGATGGATGGTGCCTCTCAAGGTAGAGAAAAGAAAGAAGAAAGAATGGCTACACATTGTGTGTGTGCTTGTTGAAGGCTTTCATCTTTATATTTGTGTCTACATCATTCACGCTTGACAAATGTTGTATCAATATTGAAGAAAGAAGAAGGAATGCCCACACATTGTGTATTTGCTTGATGAAGGTTTGTGTATATATTTTCGTGTCTACTTTATTCACTCTTGATAGACGATGCACATCAAGATAGAGGGAAAAAAGAAGAAGTAATTCCCACATGTTGCATATGTGCTTAGCGAAGGATTGTATCTTGATTCATGTCTACTTCATTCCCTCTTGATAGCATGCCTACTTCAATCATTCTTGATGTATCATGTCTATTAAGATAGAGAGAAGGATGGAGATGTAATTCTCACGTGCTATGTATATTTAATTTATTAATATAGAGAGAAGCATGAAGATGGAATCCTCACATGATACATTCACTCTTGAGGGACCTTATCTATCAGGGTAAAGGGAAGCAAGAAGAAGGAATGCCCACATGTTATGTATATGCCTAATGAAGACTTCTGACTCTATTTATTTCTACTTCATTCACTCTTGATAAATGGTGTTTGTCAAGATAGGAAAGCAAGAGAAATTAACTACATCAAAATACAGGGAAGCCTAGAGAACTAGTCGTGCATTGTCTTCCAAAAGAACACTACTTTATTCAAAAGTTCCCCCAAAAGAGCTCGATTTCCAATTAAAATTTCCTTTTCAAAGAATTGATCTTTCAATTTTAATTCCCCCCCAAAGGACTTAGTTTTCAATTCAAATTTTTGCCCAAATTTTGTGCAAAAGCATACTTTTGAATATGAATCCTCCCTCTTCTTAGGCTCACCTTTTCGTCCATATTTTCTTTCCCAAAAAGCTCACCTCCCTATCTCAAATCTCCCCTTAGAAGCTCAACATTCCATTGAGATCTCTCCCCCAAGAGTTTATAATCCTATATAAAATCATAGTTTCACTTGAAATTTTCCCTCTCCTAAATTCATCTTTTAGATTTAAATTTATGCTTTGTTTGTTGTTCAAGGTGTGTGAGCTTCTTATGGAACGTCTAGAGGGTGGTGACTCCAACATTGAGTTGCCCATAGAGTCCCTCTTGCTAAGACTACAGATTTATTTGATTTGATATGTAATGGCATTTGATATTGTGATGTTGATAACAAGTGGAGCTCAGCATTGAAACATGCCATCCCACAATAAGAAGGTTTTCTTATGACATAGCTTTTTTTGTGGATGGATGTGTGGAGTGGATCTCCTTCAATATCATGTGCATTGTGGTACAAATATATCAAATACATCATTCCTTAGCTTCATGATTTTGTGTGTGGAGTGCATTGCTAACATGTTGCGTCATGTGTTTTATACATTCAAGTGATTGTCCTATTTGTAGAAGTGAGAACAAGTATGTCGATAGTCTTGTGAACACACACGCACACATGCACACACGCACATGCACACGCACACACACATGCACGTGCACACGCACACGCACACACATATGCACGTGCACACGCACATGCACATGCACTTGCACATGCACACGCACATGCATACGTACGTGCACGTGCACACGCACACGCACATGCACATGTACATGCACACGCACCCGCGTACACACCTGCACATGCACGCACATGCATGCGTATGCACGTGCATGTGCATACACACTCTTTTTCTTTGGGGTAAAATCTCTCTCTCTCTCTCTCTCTCTCTCTCTCTCTCTCTCTCTCTCTCTCTCTCTCTCTCTCTCTCTCTCTCTCTCACACACACACACACACACACACACACACACACACACACACACACATACGCGTGCACACATGCATGCATGGACACACACACAAACACACGCTCACACACACGTGCACACGCACACACGCACACTCACATCCACACACACGCATGCACGCACACACGCACGCATGCATGCACACACAAATGCACACACAAACTGTAAAGAATAAGGGAGAGAGATAGGAGACTCAAGTTCAGCTTTCTTCACAACACACAAAAGAGAGAGGACACAAGGTTGGAGGGTGAAGCCTTTCTTCACTTTTGCACACAACAACAATACAATAGAAGAGGGAAATACCCTATATGTCAAACCCTAGAATACGTGGTTCATATGTGAACCCAAACCAAAAACATACGTGGTAGTCTAACTACACCACGAGTACAACTAACATAGGCGGTGACATAAATGATAGTCATCCAGGAGATTTATCGGGGGTAGAGCTTGATATCTCAACACTCCCCCTCAAGCTCAAATCCATCTCACGTACACCAAGCAAGCTCCTAAACCTGCGAAGCTTCTCGGTACCCAATGCCTTCGTAAAAATATCAGCCACCTGCTCCTCAGTGCTGACATAGACAAGATCAATCTCACCAGCTAGAACCTTCTCTCTCACAAAGTGATAATGCACCTCAATGTGCTTCGTTCTAGCATGATAAACTGGGTTATTAGCAAGCATGATGCTGCTAATGTTGTCACAATGAATGACAACTGCTGCATGAATTGACTGTCCCATATCTGCAAGTAGCTTCCGTAACCAAGCTACTTCACATGCAGCCATTGCTGCACCCCTGTACTCAGCCTCTGTGCTCGACAAGGCAACTGTTGGCTGCTTCTTGCTACTCCAACTGATGGCACCACTCCCAAGGGAAAACATAAAACCACTAGTGGATCTCCTGTCTGAGACACTACCAGCCCAATCAGCATGTGTGTATCCATGTACCTGTAATGCACACCCAGCTTCATAAAGCAGTCCATAATGCAATGTGGACTTCACATACCGCAGTATGCGCCTAGCCGCATCCAAATGTGGCTTCCTCGGTGCCTGCATAAACTGACTTACCAGCCCCACAGCATAGCTCAAATCTGGTCTGGTTATAGTCATGTAAATCAAGCTACCTACTATGCGCCTGTACATAGTAATATCTTCAAGAAGCTCACCTATCTCTGCATTGAGCTTCACATTCTGCTCCAATGGAACAGAGATAGGCTTACAGCCTGTCATCCCATATTTGGACAGCATGTCCAAACCGTATTGCCTTTGCAACAGCCATATCCCACTCGGGGATCTAATAACCTCAATGCCCAAGAAGTAACGCAGCTCTCCCAAATCCTTCATCTCAAATTTCTGGTTCAACAGCAGCTTCACTTCATTAATGTCTGCATCACTATCACCTGTAATAATCAAGTCATCAACATAGATGACTACAAGCACAATCCCTATGTTTGTCCTTTTCACATAAAGTGAAAAATCTGAATTGGAAATCTGAAATCCAATAGTGACAAGATATTGTCCTATCTTGTCTGACCATGCCCTCGGCGCCTGTTTTAAGCCATACAAGGCTTTGCGCAACCTGCATACAAAATCGGGGTGTGAATTATCCTCATAACCTTCTGGCTGCATCATATAAACCTCTTCCTGCAAATCACCATGCAAGAAGGCATTTTTCACATCCATCTGATGCAAAGACCATCCCTTTGCAGCAGCCATAGCAATTACTGCTCTCACGGTTGCCATCCTTGCAACTAGGCTAAAAGTTTCCTCATAGTCAATTCCATATGTCTACGCAAAACCTTTGGCAACCAATCTTGCCTTGTACCTGCTAACAGACCCATCAGCATTGTGCTTTACTTTGTAAACCCACTTGCAGCCAATAGCCTTCTTATCATGAGGCAAAGGCATCAAATCCCAAGTGTGGTTTGCATCCAAGGCAGCCATCTCTTCATCCATAGCTGCTTCCTAATTTTTATGCCCTACTGCATCCTCAAAACATGTGGGCTCTGGCTCCTCTAGAACCTTGACCATATAAGCATAGTGATGTGCTGTATACCCATCATATCTCAGCCTGTCAACTGGATACTTAATACGAGTGGACCTCCGTACAACTGGATCAGTTGCAGGAGTCTTTAAATCATGCCTGCTTTTCCTTGCACCAGGTGTAACAACAGAAGGAATCCCAAGTTCCTCATCAAGGCTCATTTCAGAGCCGCTTGACTCTCCATCAACATGAGAGCTACCAGCAGACACGTCAAACACTGGAGCATGGTCTACTTTTTCTTTTCCCTTATGTGATACCTGCACAACACTATCAGGGCTGCCATGTGACGATTCACTAGATCTCAATCTCCCTGTCCATGCATTAGATCCACTAGTAGAGGACTCTCTGGGTCCACTCAAGGCTTGAGATTGCTGCTCTGCATTTATTGTAGCATTCCCATTTCCTGCATCTGCATCTCCTACCATAACCGTTGGTGCATACCAGCTGCTCATTTCATCAAAAACAACATCTCTGCTCACTTGCATTTTGCGGGTGGAAGGGTTATAACAGCGATACCCTTTCTGGTGCAGAGCATATCCAATAAAGATGCATTTTTTTGCCTTTGGATCCAGCTTTGTTCTCTTCTCATCAGGAACATGAACATAAGCTATGCAACCAAATACCTTCAAGTGAGAAATATCTGGTTTTTGGCCTGTATACATTTCTTCAGGCGTCATGCCATGGACAGCTGCAGTGGGGGTTCTGTTCATAATATAAACAGCAGTTGCTACTGCTTCAACCCAAAAATAATCAGGCATGTTTTTCTCATTTAGGATTGCCCGTCCTACTTCTGCAATATGCCTGTTCTTCCTTTCTGCAACCCCATTCTGCTGAGGGGTAGACCTGCTTGAGTACTTCCTTTGAATTCCCTGTTCTTTCAGATATTCACAAAATTCTTCTGAAAAGTACTCTCCCCCTCCATCAGATCTTAGCACTTTAATATGCACACCTTTCTCTTTTTCAACCATGGCCTTAAAAGCCTTGAAATGGCTGAACACTTCACTTTTGTGCTTCATAAAATAAATCCACACCTTCCTAGTGTAGTCATCAATAAACGTCACATAATAATGGCATCCACCAATAGAAGCAGCTTTGGTTGTCCAAACATCTGAATGGATCACTTCCAAAGGTCTTCTGCTCACCTTAGCATTTTTGGGAAATGCATGTCTGGCCTGCTTACCCATTTGGCATGCTTCACATACCTTTTGCATTCCCTCAACTCTGAATTTAGGCAAACCTGCAACAATGTTTTTCGTTTGCATAGATTTCAGCCTTTGTATATTCACGTGCCCAATGCGCTTGTGCCATATCTCAATATCTGCAATGACACCTCTCCCATGCACAAACATAGCAGCTTTCACCTCAGGCATATTAACATCCAAGGTGAACACTCTTCCATTTTTGTTGCCTTTCGCAACCAAGCGGCACTTATTTTTCAAGTCCTCAACAAAGCATCCATCAGGATTAAATCTAACCTGCAGACCTTGCTCAACCATCTGGCCAACTGAAACCAGGTTCTTAGTGATTTTTGGAACATGAAGTACATCTGCCAAGTACTTCGTTTTGCCATCCTGCATAGCCAATGGCACTTTACCAACCTGCGTAATTGGGTGCGCAGTATCATCACCTGTTTCAACATAACCTGGCTTATCCAAATTTCTAACATCATGAAACCACTCACCATGACTGGTCATGTGGTTAGAGGCACCTGAATCAACATACCAAACATCATTGCAAGCTGCAGCATCTCCTGACATGGAGTTAACCATATGCTGCATCACAAAAAGGTGCTCATTTCTGTAGTCACCATTCCCACTTGATGATGCATAGTTGCTTTGCTGCAACTTCCCACTTTTGATGTCATTCTGCTTTTTATAGCATGTATTCTCCTTGTGTCCAGGCTTTCCACAATAATAGCATTCTGTGCTGCTATTTATTTGCTGGTTCCTTTGCCATGAACCACGGCCTCTTTGGCTCCCCCTGCCTCTAGAACTACCACGTCCTCCTCCATAGGACTGGTTTTCCTGTTGTTGCTGTTGGTTCTGATTTCCTGCACGGCCACCAAAACGGCCTCTTCCTCTACCTCTGCCTCTACCTGTATTCGAGTAGAAAGCAGTCTCTTGAGAAGTTGAGGTGGCTGAACCACCATTCCTTTGCTCTTCACTCAGCAAGAGAGCAATAAGTTCCTGAAAATCAGGAAATGTTTCACGGACTCCAATGGATGTCCGAAACTGTGCATAATCTTTCCCAAGACCATTCAAGGTCACGGACACTAATAAGTCCTCATCATCAACAGGTGCTCCAATGGAGGCAAGAGAATCTGCAAGGCCTTTCACCTTCAAGGAATACTCATTTATATTCAGATTTTTCCTTTGCACATTGTGCAACTCCTGCTTTAGCTACATCTTTCGTGCTTTGGTATTTGTGCTATACAGCTTCACCAATGTATCCCATGCCTCCTTAGGCGTCTCTAGATCCTGTATATGCCAATCATAGAATCTGAAATGCTAACAGACAGCCAATACAGGCATTTTCTGGCTTTTTCATGCCATTCTTTAAAGGCCTTCAATTGAGCAGGAGTGGGAACAGCACCCAAAACTGGTTCTGCAGTTTCACCACTGATGTACTCCCAAACTCCCTTTCCCATAAGGAAGTTTGTCATCCTGAACTTCCATGCTTGGAAGTTGTTCTTGTCAAGCTTCTCACTGACAATGGTAGACAGATTCTCAGACATTTTACAAATCACGAATTGCAACAGCAACCTGTAAACACAGCAAATGCCTCACAAGGGCAAATAGCAAAACTTCTGCAAAAAGCCTCACAGGGGCAGATCTGCAACACTGACGAAAGTGGTATTTTACCACACAGTCACTTCCAAGTGACGATTTTGCATCAACAGGCAACAGGCATGAATCTGCAACTCCCAATATCTCTGCACACAAGCATACGATGCAATTTCTGTGGCACCTTTCCACCGACTAGCCGCGCAGTGGTCACACAGTGAAAAACAGGGCCTTTTTTCTGAGTGCCTGCGAAGAACTTCCGCCTTCAAAACGGGCCCCGAAACGGCCCAGAGAGCGCAGCATATACTGCGCTCTCGCCACACCACGAAGGGCCTCTCTATCTGAAACAGTGCACTCCTGCACTTCTGGCTGTGCTACCTGCAGAGATTTGCTCCCAAACTCGAAATAGGAAAGCAACACTGGTCCTCTTACCAAGACACCACAAACTTGGCTTGCTTTCTTGAGCTCCTTACCATGAACAAGGCTCTGATACCATGTAAAGAATAAGGGAGAGAGATAGGAGACTCAAGTTTAGCTTTCTTCACAACACACAAAAGAGAGAGGACACAAGGTTGGAGGGTGAAGCCTTTCTTCACTTTTGCACACAACAACAATACAATAGAAGAGGGAAATACCCTATATGTCAAACCCTAGAATACGTGGTTCATATGTGAACCCAAACCAAAAACATACGTGGTAGTCTAACTACACCACGAGTACAACTAACATAGGCGGTGACATAAATGATAGTCATCCAGGAGATTTATCAGGGGTAGAGCTTGATATCTCAACACAAACATGTCTTGAAATTCATTAAAAGCTTAAGTATTTTGACAAAATTAAATTCAAACTAGGAGAGATATAGGCTACACGTACCAATGAGTATGATAAACCCATAGAAATTATTGAAATTTGATTGAAGACCATGTTTGCCAACTTGACATTCACTGATCTTGATTATTTATTTTATATTCATGGCTTTATTAATTTTAGGATTTGTCTTCCTCCAAATGGCTTTTCCACTCAATTTTGATGTAATGAAATTCTATTTTATATTACAAAACTCTAAAATGACATGAGGATATGGTTGCTGATTTGCTAGCCACCATAAGGGATGAAAGTCCTCCCCAAGCTCAACAACTGACGTTAAACATTGTAAATATTATGCATGTACTAATGTCCTATGCTTTCACAAGAGGAAATGCATTGGATACATGGTTTGATACTCAACGTCCTAGACATTGGATTTGATAGTTGGGTAAAGGCCCATCTTCAGAAGAAGGAAAAAGCTTGTAGTTGACAGGGAGTAATGTCTTGACAAAAACAGCTACCTTGTAGGCTACAAGGTTGAGAAGCCCAAGATGTGGCTCAAATTGAAGGAGGAGAAGATTTAATGTAGGCTTTGAGAGCAATAGTAGATGGAGTTCAAGGTAGGGTTGAGGGGAGTGCTATGAGGGAGAAGGGCAATGCCTGCATTGCGAGGCTATTGCATGTGCCAAATGTAGCTTAGAACATGGTAAGTATGGCTTGGAAATTTGGTGCAAGAAAGCTCCCATGCCTCCCACCACCATTTCCCCCTTTCACACATCAAAGTCTCTTAAGCATTGGATACATGGTTTGATACTCAACGTCTTAGACATTGGCTTTGATAGTTGGGTAAAGGCCCATCTTCAGAAGAAGGAAAAAGCTTGTAGTTGACAGCGAGTAATGTCTTGACAAAAGCAGCTACCTCGTAGGCTACAAGGTTGAGAAGCCCAAGATGTGGCTCAAATTTAAGGAGGAGAAGATTTAATGTAGGCTTTGAGAGCAATAGCAGATGGAGTTCAAGGTAGGGTTGAGGGGAGTGCTATGAGGGAGAAGGGCAATGCCTTGCATTGCAAGGCTATTGCATGTGCCAAATGTAGCTTAGAACATGGTAAGTATGGCTTGGAAATTTGGTGCAAGAAAGCTCCCACGCCTCCCACCACCATTTCCCACTTTCACACATCAAAGCCTCTTAAGCACTCACATCCACCAAATCAAATCCTTTTCATCAAACTTAGGACTTTATTAAACACACTCCTCTCATACCATTGTCACAATTTGTGGAATGAGCAAATTGAACTATAACCCTTAGCAAGAAAACCCTCATCCCATCACATGCAAGATAGCAACAAAGAGAACACACACTGTGAGATACATAGCAAGGTATTCCTAAAGGAGAACACACACAAAGCTACCTAAGCAAGCATGCATGACAGGTAAGACAACGAGTTGAGGATAGAGATTGAGTAAAATCTTAAGCAAGGAGGTGGAAGCCCCTACTTAATGATGTGCTAAAAGTTGTTGGGAAATCTTGATACACCCGAGTACCCAAACACGGGACCAAATCAAATCCATAGAATGCATACTAACCAAGCAACTATTAAAGAGAATGTTTGCAATGGTCTTGGGTATGGGTCTATGAAGAAGAGTCAAAAAGATACAAGACAAGATGACAAATTAAGTAGGCCAAATAGGTTATGTGAAACAAATTCAAACTAATCCTACACTAGCCCTTTGAATAGAGCTAACTGCGATAAATTTAAGGATGAAAACGAAAGGAAAGTTGGGAGCATTGGACACCCAAATAGAGTTTATTAGTCATGAAAATAAGAGTGGTTGAAATAACCTGTCCATAATTATAGCATGTGACATGCAGCATGTTAGCATGGCATACTAATGTGGATGACATGACATGTGGCATGGGACATGTGGTAGCCTATGAGGTGGCAAAGGACACATTGAACTTGTGAGATGGCCCATGGCCCATGGCACCACTCATCATAGCATGCCACTTAGCCCACCACTCTAGGGAACCTTCTAATGGGGGAAAAGAGTGTCATTCTATCTAAGGCCATTCCATCCCCTCTGTGCCATCTTCGGCCCAAATTCCCACTCTTAAATCCACTCCTCCTCTTGCATCTATAAAAGGAGCCTCACCCTTGATTCTGCACACTCATATCTCTCCTCGTTCTGCAGCAACTTCTCCACATCAACCAACAATAGCAGAAGCCTCTTGCTCTAGCTCCCTCTACAATAGTAGAAGTTCTTCTATAGCAACAACAACCTCCTACAAATGCTCTTCTTCTAGGGCATCGACATCCTGTAGTAGTTCTTGTCAGAGTATCCATGGTCGCCTCCACATTTGTGAGCCCCCAAATGAGGAGTGCATGGTAGAGGTGGACTAGGTTAAGTTATTTGACATGTGGGCGATGTTTGAGCATGCCACATGGGAAAAACTAATACAGGTTAGTTCTTGGCGTGATGTCTCACTTCCCTTCCTTACCCACTTCTGGAACATGGCCTGGAACAAACTTGCTATGGAGATGGAAGCTTGCATGGCATATTGAAGCATGAAGAAATAGTGTAGGGAAGACCAACAAATAGGTTAAACAGGCTACGCTTGTATATGGAATAGTATGGGTGCTTGGAAAGGACTGTATGGAGCTAAACTAGGAGCAATAGAGCTGGATCAGGTCCAACTGACAAATATGCCAGGGGTAGATGTGCAACTAGTTAGAGTGGAGTTAGAGCTTGGAAAGTAGGCTCGAGCAAAGTCAGATAGGCTTGGGCTTGTGGCAGGCTACCATGTGGCTAGGCAGGGTAAAAACAAGGTTGGGTTATAGATTGAGGGGTTGGCCAATTTTAGTCAACTCATTACAAGCGAGAAGTATGACATCAATGCCATATTGTCATGCACCACTTGAGGCCCCAAAGGAGTGCCACGAGACATTGAAGTGGGTTTTGGAGAGAACCGGCATCCGGTTGATTATTCAAAGATAAGAGGCAGGGAAAACATTCATAGTGGATGGGCATGGAATGTTTCAAGTTGAATGGCATCTAGCTGGTGATTTGAAGACCCTCAAGTGCTTGTATGGTTGTGCAGAACATGCAAAAGGGAAGCCTACAGTGGGAAAATGGCATCCTTTCTTGCAACCAAAGTGCAGCCCCTGATCATCACAAAAAGGATCCTAAATTGGTGCATTTTCTACCTTTTTAATGATGTTCAAAGATGTGCCAAATGTCATGAAAAGTTTTGAATAAATTGGGCTTTAGTGTGTGACACGTGGGTTCAAATTCGATTCGATTCGACTTAATTTTAGCATGTTATGGCCTTTCAAAGTTTGGGTGAAAAATGGCCCATTTGGTCTTTAAGGACATGTTACATGTAACTATACGAACGCTCTTTAAGGAATATTCCAAGAATATTTTGTCATTTGATCCTAGGTTGACTTGACCTTACTATAAATGTGGTTAAGTACACTTAGTTAAGGTCTCACCAGCTCTAGTTCTATTCTTATTTTGTGTGGACGATGATGTTGTAGTCTCAGTGCTAATCTTGGGGCTTTCTAGCCACACTAATCAATAGGAAATGTCATTATTGCCCTTAAAGGGACTCAATACATCACCCTCAGATGCACCCTTAACTCATCTACATGACTGAAGTGTTGAGATATGGTGCCATGTGCACATGAATTAGAGGCTAAGGTATGGTATAGGAAAGAATCAAAGTAGCCACCCTAGGATGTTTACTACATGATGTGGAGATGTGGATCAAGGATATCCACAAGGAGAGATGTGGATCAGAGGATCCCACAAGTGTTGACTATTCTAAGGGAACTCTCTATATAAGAGACCTATCATGTATTGTTGAATTAAAAAAATGCACATGAGTCCAAGCTAATCTATCTTGGAACCTAATTGACTTGAGATACATGTTATGAGCATTCTCTTCACCATGTTTCCACATAGGTTCCATCCACCTTAGAGTGCTCCATAGATCCTGAGGCACGCATGTTTTCTCATGGTATCAGAGCATGGTTTTGCCTTATGCTGAGGCACCATCTTTCTTGTGAAAGTGTGAGAGAGTGATTGAGAGATTGAGTGTTCTTTCACTTTCGTTGAGTGATAGAGAAAATTCTGTCCATTGGTGAGAGAAATCCGTCCATGAGAGTTTGGAAAATTCTCGTTCATTCCAAGAAAATTTCCGTCCATGCATTTCCATTCAGAGTTCTTGAGTGCTCTCTTTCGTGAGAGACTTCCGTTCATCTGAAGAATTTCTATCCATGTGAGAAAGGTTGTTGAGTTCTTTCTTCTCTTCTCGAGAAGAGGAAATTCTATTCATTCCATTGCGATTTGAGAGCTTCTTGTTTGAGAGCATTCCAAACAATTTATGAGTGCTTAGTTGTTTAGGATTGAGAGAAAGAGCTAGTTTTCTAAAAGAGATAGGGACTCTCATAGACATCTCTTTGAGAGATCATTACAGAGGCGACCATCTCGACTTGCTTATCCATTAAGTCTCTCGGCCCTTGGCACCTTCTAAGACTCAGAGCGGGTCAAACGGCCAACTGTAGCAGCCTCTACTCCTTGCTGCAACACCTCTAGCTCTCTCAATCGGCCAAGCTCTTGCAACTTGAGCCACAGAGCTTAGCAACTACTACGCTTCAACAAATCTACAATGGCCCACAACTCCATCAATCCGTGATGCTCCAAATAGTGCCAACGCCAAGCTTCAGCACCAACCGCCTCAGAGCTCAACCTCTAGCAAACAACGCCACAATGGGCTGCTACATCAAAGCAATCGGTCTCTACACCAACCAGCTTAGTAGCCGTGTGCAATGCCTTCTTCAATCGGCCTTCTTTAATGGCGGCTACACCTCCAAATATCTAGCTCCTCCTTGCTCCCATGCATGTAAGCAACCATTTGTGAAGTTGCAGTGTAAAATGAACAGGATGCCAATGAACTACGTGGCTCCTTCATGTCCCACAGTCCACAGGTTCCTTCACACAACCCTTTTATCGCTCCAGGCTTCCAATAGCCGCCTATCAACCATGTGCATCGGCTCCTTCATAGACTTCGTAGCAGTCAAACGCCAACAGCGCATCTCCTCAATGGAATGCCCGACGGATATAATAGAATCTTTTAGATTCTATTAGAATCTATAAAGATTCTGGTAACCCTTATCCTCTCACCACATTGATACGTGGCATGTAGGGTTAGCTAAGGTCACCATAGTCTGCTCAACTGGTCAACAAATTAACACGTGGCAGATAGGAGGTTAACTCAGATAAGGTTGGATTAGTCAACTACACTTGGGTTAGTCTACAAAGTGACATGTGGTAAGCTAGCACATAGTGCCACCCAAGAATTTGCACATGCTCTAAAAAGGAAAAGTGATCGTCTTTTCGAGCTCTATGCGCCTGTCAATTCAAAATCATTGTTAGCAATTAGACACTGACATTGAAGCAAAACAAAGCTCATGGTAAGAACTTTGCAACAAATGCTAAAGCAACGCATGAATGCAAAAGCATGCTTCCGGCAAAAAGCATGCCGAAAGCACAAGTGTATGAGATGACCATAACACAAAGCATGGCATCCACAAATAAAGCATTAAGGCACGTGTAAGAACAAAGCTTCATGCATCAAGCTACATCAAGCAAAGAAGAGAACACCATTGACATCAAGCATTAAGAAGCAACAACCTTGCCACCTTTAGCCCACATGTTTGTAAAACAAACCTGACCACTTGAGAGTAGCTGGGAGAGTTTGATATTGTAATACCCACACTAGACCACCTTATGTAGCAAGGTATGCACTATGGGGAGGTGATGGAATGTAAACTCACATATGACCACCTTGCGGTAGCCAATGGATCATGGCACCATGGGGAGGTGTTGAGATATGCTGTCATGTGCACATGAATTAGAGGCTAAGGTATGGTATAGGAAAGAATCAAAGTAGCCACCCTAGGATGTGGACTACATGATGTGGAGATGTGGATCAAGGATATCCACAAGGACAGATGTGGATCAGAGGATCCCACAAGTGTTGACTATTCTAAGGGCACTCTCTATATAAGAGGCCTATCATGTATTGTTGAATATAAAAAATGCACATTCACTCAAGATTCTGTTTATGAGTCCAAGCTAATCTATCTTGGAACCTAATTGACTTGAGGTACGTGTCATGAGCATTCTCTTCATCATGTTTCCACATAGGTTCCATCCACCTTAGAGTGCTCCATAGATCCTGAGGCACGCATGTCTTCTCATGAAGTTCTCCTCGCTACCACTTGCAACCTTTGTTGGGTTAGGCCCATGCTTGCGCTATTGTCTTCCTCTACATCGAACTCACTTGGATTCAAAGATCATTTGATGCGATTCAATTTGGGAAGGATCCATGCACCAAAGAGAATTTGTGCTTGCTCTATCTTTTTCTTTTTTCTTGAAAAATTGTTTGAGAAGAGCGACCTCTCAACAAACTTGCCACTCACATCTACCAATGCAAGTGATAAAAAATCCTTGCAATCCCACCAATCCTTCTTTCTTTTAGCAACCTCAGTTTTAATAGAGAAAAGCCAAAGACATTCATAAACTTCATATAAATTTGGAAGATCTAGACATAAAGAAGACTGAAATTATGGTAGCTCTAGAGACACATAAGACTATTACTGGCAACAAATGTTGAACAATCAAATTTGGAAGCTTTCAATGTAGAATAGTATGTAAATTCCCTCTCATCACATTGCATAGTATTCGCAAAGTTGGTATCAAAATAGACACCTTGTGTCCTCAAACCTTCTCTTAGCCTCTGTCTCCCACAATCATATCAAATGTTTTAGAAAGCTCACAACACTCTAGATACGAAAATCCCTACATTGATTTTTGGCCAGATTTTAGCATCAAATAGATCTAGCCTAGGAGTAGTATTCTATAGATAATGACAATCAGACCCATAGGTTACTGCTTCCATGATACCTACTCAAGGCCCTATTAGCATTACAATATAAAAGTGAGAATTATTTCTCCTTCATAGCTCTGATTGGGGATCTTCTTGAATGAAAATGATTATTACAATCCCTCTAAACTTGGGAATTAAAAATGCAAGCATATGGCCTTGCATGCTTAACAAAACATGAAGATGGGGTCATGTATCTCAATAGAGATGACGATGGAGAGTGCTATACATGCAATGCCTCCTATAGGCAAAGACATACGAGGATGGAGTGTAGCTCATATGGAATGCAACACAAACACAAGCTCAAAACCTTTCGCAATCAACTTCCAACTTCATTAAGAGTATAGGCCCAGTTGGTGGTTGGGCTTTGATACCATGTTAAAGTAGAGAAAAGAGTGAGAGAGTGAGAGTGAGAGAGAACACCAAAGAAACCTACAATGTACAACTCTATTTATATACAATCAAGGGATAGGGTTAGGGTTTCTGCCATTTGTCCTATGTTTTCCCTAATGTGGACCTTATTACCACTCTACCTTGCACACTATTAACAATCTGTGCACGTGGTATCTACATAATGTTGAGATTGTTCTTATCAACAATACATGTGCATATCAAATATAATACAAATATAAGCTAAACCTATGAGTAAAATATTATCCACATAATGAATAGGGAAAAAATGAAGGACAAATTGATGTAATGGGGTGTACCTAGAGGTACAAGGGTTGTGTGTTGGTTAGTGTGACCAAGTTTAGTTGTAGAAGGTTCTAGGTGTGATTGAGAGATTCATGGAGATGGTGGCTTGTACTATGACATCATCTATGATGTTCACTGGATGTATCTTGGTGCCTATATATTGGGCTCTCCACTCTTCAATAAACACCCTCCATTTGCTTCATTCCATTGTCTCCTTGTTGTTGTTCGATCATGTGGTATCAGAGCCACGTCTACCCTCCTTGAGTCCTCTTTGATTCCCCTAGATTCTCCTAGATTCTTCATCTTCCCCAAATGAAGTTTTTTCTTCTCATAGATTTTGCTTAGGCTTGTTATTTCCATTCTCTGAGCCATTTCCCTTGTCCTCTGAGCTGAAGCATCCTTGCATTGGGGCGAACCCTTGGCTAGGAGGAATTAGACAATGGTCACATCGTTTGCCCGTGTTGACATGCTGTCTAGCCACCAAAATTTGCACAATTCTCCACGTAGGAGACACCATTCACAAAATGGCTCTAGCTGCTGTTGGGCGACACTACAAGGAGCATGCTGATGAAGTATGAGCAACAATGGTCTAGTAGATGAGGAGAAAAGGCAGAAAAACTAGTTGAAAATGGCAAGTCTCTCTCAGGTTACCTGACATAACATTGCACCATTCTTTCCTAGGGCATTCTCTCTAGTAAAATACCTTTCATTTCACTGCAAAAGCCCCCTCATTGTTGCTGTAAGTAGTTCGAATTTTGCCCTCCAGATTCGATCCGTCAAATCGGGGGTAACTGCTATATCTAGCAGAGATGATCTCAATTGGCAATGTTCTAATGCTCAAGTTTTTCAGTTATATGTCAATATTCCTTGGTCTTTTGCTTTGGTGAGCATTTGAAGAAGTTTTGAGCAACATTTTATGCCATCTTTGAGGTCCTATCGGCAGTTTTGATAGTATTTCCATGCATACATAGTCAAAGGACTTAGTCAAAGTCAATATTCTCTTCAAGGGTTGATTGTCAGAAGTTGTACTCTTTGTATATTGACTGTGGAAAACTTCAATTGAAAGATCTGGATGTAATTTATACTCATGTATATGGGGATGATATGCTCTACGCATACAACAAGGAAATTTTGAGGATAATTATGTATGGCTTCATGTTTCATACACTATGCTATGCAACATTGAGATTTATGCTTTGTCTATGCAAGCATATGAAGGGTGTCTTGATGGTACTCAAGGCAATGAAGTGATATTCCTATGCAAAGGTATGAGTTACAGTATGTTGGCTCCTATTTATACTTGTTATGATGCATATGTTATGCATATTAATGCTCATATGATGGATACTCTTCATAGGTTCTCTGCCTTGGCTTTGCCTAAAATGCATGTAATGGTGAAAGGTTATGTGCTTCACTTGAGTAGTGATTTGATGAGCATAGATCTGAAGATCAAGGAAGACATTATGTGCCTAAATGGTGATATACTAGCTATACTAGCTAGTGATTCTTTTATGGAGATATGTTCTTGGATGCATGACAAGAAAATTATGAAGTACAATACATCACCTTTTTGAGCATCATAGCGCGTGATGCAATGATTGAGTATCTACAGGTGATGAGCGAGAACGAGCGGCAAGCAACACTTTAGGGAGCAGAAGGAGCAGTAGACCAGCAGCCTATGAGCCTACATCCAGGAGGACATAGAAGCTGGAGAGTTACAGACCTAGCTCAGCAAGGTGTTGCCCACCTAGGCTGATTCACAGGTAGTAAGGTGGAGAAGAACACTCTGGATAGAGAGTCTACATACACTCGAGGTGGAGCACGTGGGCTCAAAGATCAAAGGACATGTTGATGACATGATGATGATCAAGTTTGATACTCCACGTTCTCCTGAAAAGGACAAGAGAGGCATCCCCAAAGGATACCTTTCAACTTCAATAAATTAATGAAGACATTCCACATTAGGTTTAGGGTTTGTGTGTGTGGTCAATAAGGGTTCTGTGCCCTGGGATGTCCCCCTTCAATGATTGTTAGTCCTTTGTTTGAGGTTTTACCTTGTTGGACCCATGGGGATTTCCATACATAGTCATTGTCCAATCCTCCAGTTGTAAACCAAGAGTCCTAGGAGTGAGTCACATGTTGGGGCCATGTGTGTTGCCACATGATGGTGGGCAAGCCATGGAGCATCCCATGTACTACTGTTGAGGGATGAGGTCATCAATTTGTGGGGGGGAATGAAGTACAAATTGATGTAACGGGGTGTCCCTAGGGGTACAAGGGTTGCGTGTTGGTTAGTGTGACCATATTTAGTTGTAGAAGGTTCTAGGTGTGATTGAGAGATTCATGGAGACGGTGGCTTGTACTATGACATCATCTATGATGTTCATTGGATGTATCTTGGTGCCTATATATTGGGCTCTCCACTCTTCAATGAACACTCTCCATTTGCTTCATTCCATTGTCTCCTTGTTGTTGTTCCATAAAAAAAGAACTAGAAAAGGGCTCCTTCATGATCAAATTAGTTGATCAACCACCCTTAAAAAGCTATCAAAGGAGTTCAAGATAAAGTTGGACAATAATTTTTCATGATGAAAATTTGTTGTATTGCATGTACCTAAAGTCTAAAAGCCTACAACGCCATATTTGAGATAACCTTAGGAGAGGCTATTAAGGCTACTCCATGATGGGGGAATCAGCTATGTCATGAACATGGATGAATGAGTAAAAGTCAACATTGATACCTAGAAGGTCAAGCCAATCAATCTAATTTCCATTAGAGGTAGAACAAGCATCTATAGGCCCAAGATACAAAAGAATTTAAGAACCAAGGGCTAGTTAAAGGATGAAGATGTTCTCAATTTGATGTTTATAGTAGCCAAAATAGACCTACTTAGCCTAAATAGGATGAACACATGTCTCTTAGAGAAAGACCCATCAAAAAATGTATATGACAAAGAACGTGTTAGTCCTTATGCAAAATTAACTATCACACTTGTTGTTAAAAATTTATGATAGATTTGAGCATGTAACCTAAACACGATGAAGTTAGAAGACTTTTTTATGATAACTATGAGAGGAAGAACATTGCGCTCTAATTATTTGAGTTTCAAATCACATATTCTAATTTGTTGGTTCTTAATCGTAGCTAGCCCTTGATTATTTTCATTCCCCAATTATCTTTCAAAAGAAAAGTTGTAGCTCTTCTACAAATGAGGCAAAGGGTTTGAAATTAAAGGGATTTAGAGGAGTGGATTTCAAGATCTTGGTTTGTGTATTGGGCTAAGTTGCATGAGAGAGGGTATTGAAGAGGTGGGGGAACCTTTCTTACTTTGTCCCTTCTTAGCAAGAAGAGAGTCGAGATAATGCAAGGTACACCCAAATAGTGGAAAGTGGGCTAGATAACATTGGAATCATAGAAGCTATTATGAAGGTGAGCTTTTGGGAATCAACTCAGCCAAGATTTGGGATAACCTTATGGGTATATTTGTGCTACCTGATCATTGTTAACAAGTACATACTTTTTTGTACAATTCTTATTGCATAGTTTGGACCATAGATATTGTGATTGTTGATGTACCTAATAACAATTATTGATGTGTAGATATTTCAGTTTTCTGATGCACAAAATATTTGTCTCTTAGGTTATTTTCAACCCGATTGCTTGGATGCAAAATGGTGGTATGTGATTCATTTGCAGCAAGAAACTGATAGTTTGTCAACATGGAAGCAAGCACTTCCAATGCTCCTCCCCTACCTATGGGCTGGGATGTGCGCATTTTCCGAGCAAAAACCTACGAGCAAAAAAGTCCAAGCGATAATGTTTGACACCAACCATGCTACTGTATTTCTCAAAGGAATATACAATTCTTTCTTAATTTGTCATTTATGGAACCATATACTTACTTATTTATCATTATAACCCTCATTTTAGAGAACATCATCTATATATTAACAAATAGTGAGAACATTAGAAACTCCTATAAATCCCTCCCTACCATACTCTCTTTTGAGGATTATGGTAATTCAATCGATTTAAAAGAGTTCCCCTTAGCTTTAGCAATCCCATAGTTGAAGTATTGAGAAGCTCTCATGTAACAATGTATACCATATTCCTTGGATGAGTAGAAAAAGGATATTGAAAATCTCATAATTAAATCCATTATTATCGATCATAAATTAATCTCTAATACATTATCAAATATGGGAAGGCAAGGAAGATATTTTCAAAATATTCCCAATTCTCCAAACCTAAGTACTTTTAAGGAAATGTGGTCCCTACTGAACTCCTTCCTACCATAATATGAATTAGGAAAAAGTTGTAACTCTCATATACATCTTGAAATTTCCAATTTATCTATTCTATACCTCTATAAATTATGATTTTAAGCCTACCATTGCATAGATCATGAAATTTTGAATATTCTCCCTTTTTACAGCTCCTCAATCTGAGCTAAGGAGCAAAAGTTATGACCCATTCTTTGTAGGCTCTCCAAGGGTATTCCGCCGGCAGAATAGTGTTGGGACAAGCTCTTCAAACCAAATTACTCTAGCAGAATACACTCAGAAGGTCTATTAAAAAGACGTTATATATTTTTCTTAGCTCATCCTGAGGAGCTGTAAAGAGGATATTTGCTCAAATTTTCATGATCCAACCAATGGTGAAAGAAAAAGAAAGGATATTCGAAAGTCATAAAATAAGTCGCCACTTGGACATTATATATGTATATTATATAAAGGTATATTTATATTCTATCTCTGTTCATCAATATTTCATATTTACTTATATATTCCTTGAAATAATTTAGAATTTTGTGCTCCCCAAAAATGACTTGAGCCTATATATTTTGACCCCTCCCACCTTTTGTCCGCTTGTCACTCGAGGGTTTTCGCTTGAAAAATGGAAAGCCCCCTATGGGCTGGTGGCTATAGAACCTCTAGACTGATTAAGCTCTTCTGATCATTACTCAAACCCAAATGCGGGGGACCTAATCCTTGATGTGGAGGAAATCGAAGACTTAGCACATGGTGAACATGATGGTAGTCAACTTGTTATTAGAGGATCATGCCAAAGATTCATCTAATAATTCACATAACTAAATACACAACACAAATTTGGTATGCTATACTCATCTTTCAAGATTTCATGCATTCATGGATTATATTATTGTTTAAATCCACCTTCTCATATGTTAAAGGTTTAAAGCACGATTTCCATGTAATAGACTATGAAAAATTAGAATGCATCTTGTCAAAGTGAGGCATGGAAAAATTTTCAAGTTTGCAATAGAGTTCAGCTTAGAATGAGCATTCTTGATGCTTATTTTGATGATTATTTTGATGCATATAACGATGCTTATTCTAGCATCTGTATTGACGCCCACTAATTTTGCTATAAAGCATCGATCAGGAGCATTGTAAATGGACTTCTATGTAGTGGTGGGTCTTACCATATAGAATTATTTCCATATTTCATAATTGTAGATACCTTTTTCTAGTTGGATCTAATGAATGAGACATTTTTTCATCATGCAAGCACTTAACTAAAGTGATGAAATTGTTTCCTAGAATTTCTTAGTATTTTTAAATTCATAGACATGGTTTAAGTATTAGAGGGAATTTCGGCTGATAGATAATTACCTTTGCCTTCCATAATTTGAGTGACACACAGAAAATAGCAACCTAACAGAAAATTACCTTGTCTGAAGAATATGCACCTCCAAACATAAAACTCCAATGCTACCTCCTCCTTTGCCATAAACCCTTTGCTTGTTATGCCTTCAACTCTACTTCCACTTCAATTAAGCTTGTTGGAAGAACCTAAGTAGAATCACTATAACTTGAACAAGGAAGTTAAATATGATTCTTATTTGAAAGAGTGTGCCAATGAATGCAAAAGGACATTTATTACAACTACGAAATTCAGTGAACACTATAAATGAGCCATAAAAAGGAATGCACCTTTTGAAAAGAGCTCGTTGAATGGCTTGTGCAACATGTCAATCATTGCAAAGGTTCATTTGTTAGTTTGTATGCACAACCTTATGTTCCCAAGAAAAGAGATATGCAAGGGTATGGAGTTTCTCGAGGGATCTCGTATGAACAAATATGATCAATGAAGTTCATTCCTATGTCAACCACCTTTCCATCATCAAAATACCCCTACTTAAAGCATTCCAATTGAAAGGGCATCTACCATTATCAACAAAACTCCCTTAGGCAAAGGAAGAAGCATGATGAATTCAATCGATATGAAAATATGGGAAAGCAATGGTGAAGGGCCCTAGTTCTAGTGGCTACACTCTCTTGTTTTCATCAAGACTCGTATAAACAATTCAAAAGTAAAGCATGCCAAGAATTGCACTTCAATAGGATGAGCTCCTAACAAATTTAGAGAAGCTCATGCTTTCTTTTAAACATTCGAAGAATAATCTAGGATCATATAAAGTGAGATGGTCACATATCAATGCTCAAATAATGCAAGGATGCAAATAAGGGAGGTATAAGGTTTATAAACACACAAGACAAAGACTAGGATACATTTTCCTACGCTGATTTATCATTTATTTATATGCACACTTTAAACATATGAGATCATACAACATAATAGGGCAACAACATGAACAGAATGACACCGATTCACACCCACGGTGGCACACCCTACATCTGGCTCAATGCTAAGATCGTGAGATGATGACAATGGTGTAAGATCGGATGGCCTCAGAACCAAGATGTTGGCGAGAAGGGCACACCACTGGCACACACGCGAGCACCGATTGTTGAGAGGCGTCAGTGCCCATAGTGTGGGGGGGAGGAGAGACGGCGCGATGAGGTAGCAACCAAGTCAACAAACTTTTGGGCTTCTTGGGTCAGGTGCTTTTCCTTCTTGGAAGCCCTCTTGAATTCCTTCTCCCTCGTTTTCAAGTCAAAGAGGCTAGCATTCATGACATTCATGTCATGTGAAGAACTCAAAGGCTTTTGCTCAAAATCCTCCACGACTGACCAGTCATCTTCCTCATCAAGAGCACCTCCTCCCTTTTTGCCATCAGGCCATGGAGTGCTATGTCTTCTCTGTTTCTGTTTCTGTTTCTGCTTCTGCTTCTTGGGTTTTCTTGAAGAGATACAAAAGCAGGAACATCCAGCAGAAACTGCAGATGGAGACGATGGAGGACTACCCACCATCAATCCCTTCGAAGCTACCTCCTGTTGTCCTCCAGGCTCGAACAATTTGGTTGCACCCTCCATCTCTGCCTTCTCCACCCCATCTTGCTTGCTCAATCCCTGGACCTCAGTTTCTGAGTCAACAACCTTGCAATCTTTCGCACCTGTCTCGTTGCTGTCTACTCGTTTCTCGACTTGTCCCCCCGATCGGAAGCTTTGGGCTTTGAGGTTTTCGTACCTCTTCTCCACCTCTTCGCTCAGAGCGCCCGTGCTCCCGCCTTTGCCCTGTGTGACGAAGCGGCCGCTCCCGTGCCTGAACGACGTGAGTTTCAGTTCTAGCAGACTTTCGTCTTCGAGCTGAGAAAGTAGCTCTTCCAGCTCGGAATCGTCTTCAGACAGAGGAGTTTCCATTGTATTTGAAGATCTGAACTATCTAGTAGTACTTTCTAAAGGTGTATGCTCAGATTTCGCGTCGTGACCAAGAGAAAATAACCAGTACAAAGGCAGGGAATGCCTACTCCGTCGATGGCAACGAATTTGGAGTTAAGCCTGGTCCCGAAGGGCCATTTACAACGTAGGTCGACCCGGATATCGCCGCGCATACTTCAAAGTTCAAGTCACAAGGGTAGCTGGAAAGGAGATTGCTTCGGCCAAGACGACAAACGGTAGCAAAACGTGGTACGGAACGAAGACCTGATCGATCAAGAAACACCCGGAATGCCACAGATAAGGAATGAAAAGGCAAAACCAAACTGAAACCAAGTTCTAAGTTACAAACGCAAAAGGGAGGATCAGAGATTCGAACTAGCCTGGAAAATAGACGAGAATTCCGGTGATCAAAGAGACCCAGAACTGCAAAACGTGGAGAAATTGGAAGAGCAAAATCGACTGATGCGAATGATTGATGAATTGATTGCTCGACTGGGTGTGGAGGAGCAATGGGTGAGCAAAATTTTGGTGAATGTCTCTGACGACGAAGAAGGACCTCAGAGCTTTCTCAGTCATTTGAGGGGCTCCAAAAGAGAGAATAAAAAGCCTTGCAATTCGGACAATGGATGTGTGTGTTTGGGTGGTGGAGGTTGTTCAATCACATCTTCATGGGTTGGGTCTACCCCTTTCTTCATACCTTTCATTCATTGTTGGCAATGTTTTTCATACTCCCGAGCATGCCTCATTTTTGGCCTCACCTCTCTAGGGAAGGGTATATATACTTAAGGCGTCCACTCGGGCATCACCGCCTCTTGCCCTTTTTTTTCGCATGTTTACCTTGTTTGTTGGCCCTTTTTTTCGCATTTTTACCTTGCCTTTGCTTATGCCTTCCAGTTATTTCTATTTTGAGGCTCTCAAGCTTCTTTAGGGCACGCCATTTGAATGTAATTTTCAACTTGTTAACACATTTACTGCCATGGTGGTGATTATCACAAACAAGGGCGGTCTCTCAACCTTACTCTTCATTGCATCTCCTCTCCCAATGGCATCATTGTTTGTGGCCTCGCCCATCTCACCGACCTCCCAACCGAACCTCCCCGGATAGTAGAAGCAAGCTCCTTGGTAGCCCATGTGCAGACGAGCTCCAAAAATAGGCTTTTGACTTCGCATCAGTGATGGATCACCATGGAGCATGTCAGCTCATCCGAGGTACATAGTCTTTGTATCGGATGCTATGGATGAATACAATTGTTGTCTTCCATCTTGCATGGGGAACGAGCTCTCGTAGCTTACGCAATCACGACACCCATTGGTGAGGGAAATATTTCCATCATAAGCAAGATGGGATCATCTTTGCGTAACCCAAGTAGGATGAGAGTAGGATAAGGATGGGTACCTTATCGTGTATGGATGCATACCCGATGTTGAGCATAACAGCTTGACCATGGAATCGGGAATCACAAGCACATTCATAAGATTTAGGATAGGTGTATGATGTGTACTAGTCATAATCCGAAAGCTAACTCGACCTAGAATTGGGTGATAGAGAGGACCCTTTGCCTAAGTTGGGGTTCATAGCAAACAATGTATCTTTATCTCCGCCTTAATAGGCAATGTTATTTTTCCCAGAGCCCCACTTGAAATGGAATGCCTAAGTGGGCTATTCTAATGTCCTCACACCTGAGAAATGATAGCCTTGTTAATCAAAAGATATAGGTTGTGAAAGTTTTGGTATTTTTGGAGATCAACATACATTTTTCAAAAAAAGAAAGAACACCATGATTGCCTCGCTTTTTGTTCCAAACCCAAATGAATGCCTAATTTCCAAAACTTGCCTTTAAAAAAACACAATTATAGTAGGCTAAGGGGAAACCACATTTACAATCAAGTTCCACTCCATGCCATGTGGAACACTAGGAATATATCATACTAGTCCCTTCTTGAAACACTATGCAGAATTGGCAATTTTCTTTCTAAAAAATCAAGACTTGGGTTGTTCTTCTTGTGGAGCTTCTAAAGTCTAGTCTGTTTGGTTGTATTGGTAACTTTCTTTGTGCATGTTGCTCTTAGTCTAAGGGCAACATGGGTACTCGAGGTTGAGAATTGGGAAGGGGGGATGGAATCTGCTCTACATCTGTGAGAAGACAACCCTGCCTTTTAGGACCTTGTTCATTGTGGGGACTCTTAAGGTCCCTGCACACCCAAAATAAGTTATTTTCAAGCTCCAACTCTTGAAGGGTCCCCACCCCCCCTTAGCCCCATATGCCTTCTCTCCTTACATCTTATTGGTCTCGCTAGCCATTGTAGGACAAGTCCTTGCCATAATTTATTCATGGGCACAAAGCACATCCCATGGCACAAGACCCCATATGTGACATGCAAAGTCCCCATTGTCACTTTCACGTCATGGCATTGTGGCTAGTAGTTGGAATTCTTCCATCTCTCCAAAAGAAGGACCCACTAAGGGGAAAAATTTATTGGGTAGACTTTTCATTAAGTATTACAAAGGATTATGAGAATAATTTATTGGGCCATTTCGGTGGAGAAAGAAAGTTCTCTAAATGCGTACCTTATATAAGGGTCCCATACTATGTCCTAAATGATTGTTGAACCTCATCATTGCCTCCTAAATACTAAGCAATGAATTTCTAGAGACTTGTTATTATTTATTAGGTTGTAGCATTCTTCTAAGAAAGAGTGTGCCAAAATCTCATAGCAAAGAGAGAAAGATATCAAGCCATTCCTTCACTAGTATATGCATCCCCCTATTGATTCCAATTCCTTTCTCATCCTACTCTTGATTAGGATAGAGAAATACATTTGATGAATTCATGAATAGCATGAATCTTGACACATAACATCACCTAGTCTACTTTTTAAAAAGGGGGTCAATACTGACTACTATAATCATAAAGTATCACTATAAAATTGTTTGAGCATTAAGAAAGAAGGAACGTTCCTTGTTGTGGATGATTTGGCAAACTTGATTAGCACAGTATGATTGCTAAAGTTCCTTCGTTTCATGAGGAATCAAATACTAGCCTCATTGCATAATTTTATACTTGAAACTTGTTCAAACGTCACTAATCTACTGAATCTCTCTGTCGCATCAACTTTTAGAAGGTCACTCATCTTTTGATTCTCTCTATTGCGTCGACTTTTAGAAGAGCCTCTTAATAACGTGATGCCTCTAGATAGTCGTGGGAATCTTTCATCTTTAGATCTTTGAAGGCATGGGCACGTTTCATCTTGATTTAATGGCATTTCAAGATTGGGTATCCTTCTAAAGTGCTTTAATTAAATGGTGTCCTCAGATCAAGCCAATGTATAGATATATAAGAGGTTGGAACATTTGAAATAAAGAGCCATATTAAGCAACAACTATTGCTTAAGCCAATGTATAAATGTATAAGAGGTTGGAATCATTTGAAATAGAAAGCCACACTAAGTAGCAATTGTTATCCAAAATGAGCTCTAGGACAGCTCAACCTATTTCAAAATCAAGGACTACTAGAGACGTAAAAGATATACACAACTATTTGATGAACTTGACTAGATGGATGAATGTGCACCTACATAATATATTGATAAAATTTATTCTTCTCATCATCATCATCATCATCATCAATACCCAACCCAATACATAAATTAATAAAATACATTCTTCTCATCATTATCAATACACAATCAATAATGCTTCTTTTTTTTTTGGGTGAATAAGTCTATTAGCTTACTTATTGCATGTAAAATGGATCTACAATCCATGTAACAATTGGTAGGATAAAAACAAGTTATCTGGTTCAATGAAAAGTGAAAATACATTTTTCTAGAAAGGGTGTTATATATTAACGTGGGATTTCAAAAAGTGTTTTGACATCAAAAATACTTATGTCTGTTCTCAATGCATGCACCCAAAATATGTACTGCATACCTTAGATTTAGAAAGTACACATTTTAGTTTAAAAAGTATTTATAAATCTATAGCTAAGGGATAGAATCCCAATCTCACTCAAGAATACTTAAAAAATTATAGTCAAAGGAAGTAAATTAGATTCATTAACCATTCCAATATGACAAAACCATAGGGGTAGACAAGAAGCACGTGAAGCGATTGTAGGCTACATGTGAACCAACCCCACATGGTTTTCCTATGCTTGTGTGTGTGAGCAAATTCTATAAAGGATAAGTGTGATAGTGCATATGAAAACACCCCTAGAATGGTTCACTAAATATCTATTTACTTTATACCTACATTGACATAAGCAATGATGTCATGTGTCTAAGCCTACATCACTAATATAGAAGCATTGTATTTGGTGAATTATTTCATTAACCAAATCCCTTTTGATTTGTCCATATACCTTCTCTCTGTCTCTGTCTCTGTCTCTCTCTCTCTCTAGTAGTTTGCTTCCCTCTCCCCCTCTCTCTACACACTCGGCCATCTACCATCCCTCATAGGCTACGCTCAACAACCATAGCATATAGATCCTTTCATCTTATACTCCTACACCAATCTTCATTTTTATAATGTTCACCACATTAGTTGATGCTCTAAATAGGTTTCGTAGGTGCATACTCATAGGACACTTTAATGGAAAACAACGTTGGAGTTAGAAGGGTAGAGTTGTGATGGATGTGTTTAGTTTTTAGCATTGGTAATATACTTAAGGTGCAAGTTTTGTGAAAGAGCTTGCTATCCTTTGATGAGACCACCAATTCATTTTCCTCTCTAAATTGTCCTAAATCACCATTGCTGGAAATATTTGAAGATTTTCAAAGTATCACAATAGATTATGTTGGTGGTGTAAGGAAGACGTCATTGGAGATGGTGAGTAGAGGTCGATGAGGGAATGGATGGCAATAGTATGGACATGGATTCTCTCCCTCTCTCTACACACGTAGCCATGGGCATCTACCATCTCCAAGAGATTGTGTTCCAATAGTGATAATCATTCAATTTGAGAAGCCATACGGGAGAAGCATGTGAAGTCATAGACCATTAACCCTCAGAACTAAGTAGTTGGTGCTAGAGCCAGCCCAAGAACTAAATCTTGGAATGGAAGACAAACCTGCAACTATGGTGGTAAGTGCCAATCTCTCCTCTAAGCAACTCAAGGTTGTTATATAACTTTTTACCAGGTATAAGTATGTTTTTGCATGGAACTATACTGATCTTTGGGGAGTTCCCCCTGAGTTGTGTCAACATAGAATTCCTCTAGTACTAGATGCCAAACCAATTCAGCAACAGAGGGAGAACAGAGGTATAGGATGAATGATGATGAATCCAAATTATGCTAAGTAGGTAAAAGATGAGCTAGATCAACTTTCTTTACACCGGACTCATTTATGGTATTGATTGTAGTGATTGTTATTTCCCATTGTGGTGGTGCTAAAGAAAAAAGGTAAACTCCGAGTATGTGTGGATTACCGAAAGTTGAATGCACAAATTGTTCCTAACCCGTTTCCAATACATTCACAGATGGAACATGGGATCAAGTTGCAGGACATGGAATGCACTCATTTAAGAATGGTTACAGTGGCTACTACAATCAAATCACTATCACTCTAGAAGATCAATCTAAAACTGCCTTCATTATAGAATGGGGTGCTCATGCAACCCGAGTGGTCCCTTTTGGTTTGAGAAATGCACCATCAACATTTTAGAAGTTTATGGTAGAGAATTTCAGAGATTATCTAACTGAATTTAAAGCCATTTATTTGGATGATTTTTGTGTGTATTCTACACACACTAATCATCTAGATGCTTTCTTGGAAAAGTCTTTCAGAGATGTAGGCAAGTAGGCATTAAATCTTGCCAAGAGTGTATTTAGTGTCCGAGTTGGTATCTTGCTCGGGTATGTCATTTCACAAGATGGTATTTGCACTGAGCCAGATAAAATTCATGATATTCAGCAAATTCCAGAGCGTGAGAACCTAACTCAATTGCATTCTTTTGTGAACTTTATCAGTTTTTATAGGCGTGTTATCAAGGATTTTGCCAGATTACACCTCTATCATATGAATTAACTAAAAAGGATTCCAAGTTTGTAAGGACTTCTTAGTTATTTGTTGTCTTTCATGACTTGAAAAGCTGAGCTATAGCTACACCATTTTTTAGGCAACCTAGATGGGATGTCATTTTCCATGTGCATCTTGATGCTTCTGGATATGCATTAAGCATTATCTATGCTCAACTAGGTGGTTGATTGGACTATCTAGTGTACTATGCCAGTTGGTTGTCCCCTCCTACATAGCCTAACTATAGTACTACCAAAGGAGAAGCTTTGGGCATGATATTTAGTATGCAAAAATTAAGGCATTATGTACTCAACAACCCTTTTGTTTTCTATGTTGATCACTAGGCCTTCCTTATTTAATTAAAAAACTTTTCATTCAAGGATGCCTTGTGCGCCAGATACTTTTTTTATAGGAGTTCAATTTTAAGATTATTCATAGGCTTGGTAAGATTTATGTAGGAGCTGACTGTTTGTCTACACTACCTTCCTCAGGAGATACTCAAAGTGTTGTTATTAAGCTTCCAAACGCCCAACTCTTTGCAGTTGATTACTATGAGCACGAGTATGCCAAGTTGATGGACTATTTGTCTAATAGCACATTTTTTGATTGTATGCCATGAAACAAGCACATGCAATTAACCTTGAAGGCTTGGAAATTCACTTTAATTTTTGGGCATCTTTATCGTGAGTATGCAGATGGTGTTCTCCATCTTTACCGCCAGTGTGCAGATGGTGTTCTCCATCTGTGGGTTCTACCCATGAGCAAGCTATAGCTTTGCAAGAAGCTCACATGAGCCCATCTTATGGACACTTTCAGGGTGAATTGACCGCTTGAAAGGTCTTGTAGGTAGGTTATGGTGGGAGACTTTGTTTAAGGACACTCAAACTAAGTGTATGTAGTGTGATGTGTGCCCATGTATTGGACATCTTTTGCCAAATCAGTCTATGCCATTACAACCTACTTGTCCTTGGGACGAATTCTACAGATGGGGATTGGATTTCACTGGTCCTTTCAAGCCTGCTAGATATACATAGAACAAATATATTTTGGTTGCTATCTGTCATGCTACTAAGTGGGTAGAAGCTAAGGCATTCAAGGATAAATCGGCTCAGAGCACTACCAAGTTTGTCTTTGAAAATATTATTTGTAGATATGGATGCCCGATACAGCTTGTCGGTGATCAAGGCTCACATTTTTTGAATGAAGTCATGTAGCTACCGAAGGTTGAATTCAAAATTATGCATACAGTCTCCATAACTTATTATCCTCGCGGACATGGTGAAGTTGAATCTACCAATAAGACACTTAAATTAATCTAGACTAAGATAATGAAGTCTCATAAGAGTGATTGAGATGCTAAACTCCATGCTTCTCTTTGGGCTTATCAAACTACTTTTAAAGTCACTGGTAATCTAACACCTTTCCGTATGGCTTTCAGGTTGGAAGCTGTAGTTCCCTCGGAGTTTATTATTCCCAATCTCTGAGTGGCAATTGAAAATCACTTAGATGAATCCAAGGGATGATTTCATCAGCTAAGCCACCTGGATAAACTATGCCTCCAACCAGCCTGGTCACACCAATGTTGTATGTGGAGCCTAATGTCTTTTTAGAGGTTTTTTCTCCTAAAATTCTCAAGTAGATTTTGTACATCTTCCTCTCGTATTGCATTCTAAAGTTGAATGGATAATTCAAGGAAACACGATCAAAGCACTTAGAATACATGGAAGAATGGTTCAATAGCATCATGGTGTTGCTATTAAAATCATTAAAATGAAGAACATTCCTATTTTAAAAGATACCACAATCTTCAGTGAGACATTCATTGGATGCAATTCTCAAAGTACCAATCTCATTATATGAGGAAAGGGGTGTTGGAGAATCGAGGGTAGAGAGAGACAGAGTGCACAAGAGTTGACTAACTATATACAAAGTGGTAATCCAAAGAAACTAAGATAGGTTTTCCCCATGAACCCTATTCAATGATGCAATGTACACCATTCTCAACACATCTAATTGCATGATAACTAGAGGGTACTTTACAAAAGAATTTTTTGGATTATTTGAAAGTCACAACAAAAATAAAGATAAGAAAACATGCAAAGAGTGCAAAAAGGGTGCAACAAAAAAGTATATACAAAGCTACACAACTTAACCATCACTCCCCTCTCTTAAGTTGGAGTAGTTGAACATGTCAAGGGAGGTATTTTAGTGAAGAAAGTTTGCAACTTGTTCTTCTGTCAAACCATGAACAAGATCAATCTCACCACCACTGAGAAATTCTTATGGATGAAGTGATAATGTAGTCCAATACGATTTAGTTTAGACATAAAAACGTGGATCCAATACTACTCATGTTATCGGAATAAATTCTAGAAGGATCACCTAACAAATTATGAGGTTGTGGGAGTAACATCTTGAACCATTCTACTTCACCAGCAACATCTTGTACCATACTAATTCACTTGTAAAATTGGTAGATCCTTTGTATTCCACTTCAGTAGACAATAATTATATTGTTGGGTACTTCTTGCTTTACCACAATAAGGAAATTAAGCCACACTACTTTGGTCATCCGTGACTGCTAGATCGATTTGTATTAATGAAGTCAGAGAGGTTTAAGTTTGTGGATCTATCACATATACATCCATTATCCCTTGTACCACGAAGATACCTTTTTTAGCTACATCTAAATGAGCATCTTACATATATCAACCTAGAATGACAATTGATTATGAGATGTTTGGCCTGGTAATGGTCAAATATATCAAGCTTCCAATAAGTTGTCTCTACGAGACTGATGATCTATATTTGGTGATTTATCCCACATTCAAATCCTTATATATCTGATTCCATTCGAGTAAGCAAGGGTTTGCAATCATGCATTTAAAACTACATAACTTTTTGAGTATATTAGCACTATGATAGCATAATACCATTCAAATTCTCATACCTAGAAAAAAGAGGAAGACCTTCCATGTCTATCTCAAATTTTGATATGAGCTATATTTTGACTTTGAAATTAGTCTTCCATCAGATTCTATGATGATCAAATCACACACATGTAAAACAAGAAGAAAAACATCCTATGAAGTCTTCCTAATATATAAGGAAGGATCTAAGTCAAATGGAAAAAAACCCATACTGACAAGGAAGGATCCAAGTCGCGAATGGCCAAAAAACAATATTGAAAAGTGATAGTGGAGCTTAAGGAAATTCCATGCTCTAGGTGATTACTTCAATCTATATAATGATTTGAGTAATCTATCTACTTTTTTTTCTTGATCTCTGGCTGCATGTCCTTTTGGCTATTTTATGTGCATCTTTTCATTTAGAAAGTTATTCAAGAAGGAATTTGTGACATCCATATGATCTAATGGCCAACAAAGCATGATTCTACAAAATGACTCAGTTATCTTGAGTTATGATTTTTGCAACTAGTGCAAGCTTTCTTCATATATATGTATGTATGTATATATTGCAAAAGTTTGGATTTGTACCTATCTACTATACCATGTTGATTTTTTAGATTTACTTGCATGGAAGTGGGATATTTTTTTGCTAGATGATTAGATAGTTTCCAACTCTAAATTTTAATGAGAGAATTGCACTCTTCATCCTTGACACATTGCCACTTAGGTTCCTCTATTGATTTTTTGGAAGGGGAAGGTTCATAAATGCAAAATTGGTCCTATAATCCCATCTATTTGTCTCTTTTTTGTCATGAGAAGACCTTCTTACATTTCCAGTGGAACTTTTTGGTTTTTTGCATATTTTTTAAAGACATGAGGAAGACACATTTTACTGATTCCATATTAAAGTTTTCTCTTAAGCTCATTTGGAGCATGCACTAAAGCAAGAGAGATGATTTATTGAGGGCTTAATTCCTATAAATTCCTCTTCTGGTGTCGTGTTTTGTAAGATAGCTATGGGGCTTCTACTATACTGTGTCACATGGTATGGGAATTCTATTCTACTATGAGACTTCTATTGTACTGTGTCACATGGTATGGGAATTCTATTCTAATATGTCACATGCATTTGTGCTGAATATTGTCTTCTAAATTTCTTATAAGCATAGATTGTGTTGATTTTGCAAATAAACTATTTCTCCTTTCAAATACTCTAGTTTTCTCTGGAGTGTACTTGCATGTGTGTTATTTGTTGATCCCATAGTATCTACAAAATGCATTGAACTCATTTTATTTGTACTCACCTCCATCATCACAATGAAGGAGCACTAAAGCAAGAGAGATGATTTATTGAGGGCTTAATTCCTATAAATTCCTCTTCTGGTGTCGTGTTTTGTAAGATAGCTATGGGGCTTCTACTAAACTGTGTCACATGGTATGGGAATTCTATTCTACTATGGGACTTCTATTGTACTGTGTCACATGGTATGGGAATTCTATTCTAATATGTCACATGCATTTGTGCCAAATATTGTCTTCTAAATTTTTTATCTTCAAGCATAGATTGTGTTGATTTTGCAAATAAACTATTTCTCCTTTCAAATACTCTAGTTTTCTCTAGAGTGTACTTGCATGTGTGTTATTTGTTGATCCCATAGTATCTACAAAATGCATTGAACTCATTTGATTTGTACTCACCTCCATTATCACAATGAAGGAACTTGATGCATTTACTAATCTATTTTTTAACCATTTCTTGGAGTTCCTGCATTTACAATAAAGGAACTTGATGATCAGATGTTAAAACCTAATGTGATAAATTTGGACTCTTAATGTTGAATGTGCACTATCATAGCACTAGCGCTGGTCCCATAAGCCCTTCATTCATTTGGGTGGTGGGGATATCATTATTTCCAAATAACCAGAGGGGGAAAGCAAATGTGAAGTGGGTGGTGACAATGTATCATGGTTGTGAGCATGAAATGTGAAGTGGCTAGTGACAATGTATTGTGGTTGTGAGCATGAAAGGGAAAAATAACTTAGAGGGTAAGAGACACAGTCAGAGGGAGAGAGAGATACTTTCTCAAATGATTGCCTTCATTAGGGGACCCTCATGGGGCTAGATTACCAAAGTGCTTTTGGATACACTCCACACACAAGAATACCCTTGGTTGCAAAACTCACAGGCCGATAACCTTGGATTCTCTATCCTTTTGCAATAAGCAAAGTACCTAATAGTCATGGTGGCTACTACCCACTAAACTTACAAGACTCATCCTACTCGTGTTAGGTGACTAAGTGCCCTACTTCCATATTAGTCCAACTCTGATAGGGCTCACCCCAAATGAATCCTTCATGATAGAATCCTTTGTTCAATTTTGTTGATGTGATAATTAGTTGATGTTATGGTACCTTCTTAGTGTTTGTGAGCTAGTTGCATGTTCTTGACACTTTCCGTCATTTAGTCATGCTCTCCTTATTGCCTAGTGGAAGTTTCTTCACTGTTTCTTGATTGTCATCCCTACACTCCCCTTTGTTGCTCATTAGGCATGGCATTTGGTATGGAGGTTCAAATTTGTGTAGCTTTTGTCTTTGTCAAGTACTTTTTCCCCTTGCCTTTCATCATTCTTGTTCTATGGCTCTATATTTGGTTGCTTTGTGCTTTAGATGTATTGTTTTCCTTTGGTTTGAGTTTAAGTCTCAAAGCATTATTCTCAAAATTTTAGCACTCACCTTGGCTCTATATCAAGCCACATCTTCATGTTGCACTCTATTATGTCAGCCATAATTCCAGAACCATGTGTTGTGATTGTGGTTAGGTGGGAAACCATGTGGCTTGACGGTGGTTGCATACTATGAGGCCTAGAGGGTTTGGGTCTAGGGTCACGCCTAGGCCTAGACATTAGTTAAGAGGTGCAAAGGGGAGCCCATGAGAGGGCTAGAAGGGTAAGGTCCCTTGTGGGACACATGGCACTAAGGGAGGTGGCCACTTGGCAAGCATTGGGCTAGGGGGAGGTTTCCGGAGAGAAATCTCCAGGGTGATGAAAAAGGAAAGAAGATTTACGAGATGGGGGATCACTAGAAACCATGGCTGGGAGGATTTAGCAGCAACACAGTGAAAGCCCTCTATGAATGATTTATTGTTACATTGGTATTAGAGTCGCTGAAGAGAAAGGGACAAACACACATGGCGACATGGAGTCTCAGTAGTCTGCAAATCGGCGTGACAGCAAGGGTGCAAAATCATCGTCAAACTCTAGTAGCCCGTTTTTTAAATCCGCAGGGCCACTACCATGGCACTGAGTTGAAGTACTATGTTTGACAGAATTTGATTGTCTGAGCCTCTGAGTCTGAGGGCTATGCCATCGCCGCTGAAGTATTACTCAAATCCGGTGGTTGCACGCTTTGCAAAGTGTATCTTAGGTGCCTTAATAAAGCTACACTCAAGACTCAAAAGAGATTGGAGCAGCTTGCGCTACCGTGTAGGAGCCGTGGTTACCGTGCAGGCGTCATCTTTATTGTAGAGTCATGCGAGACACTGTAGGACCAGTGCGGGTGTCAGTTGCTGTAGCCTTTGATTACTTAGGCTCTCAGAGGTCCAGGGGCGGCTTAGGGGCTTACGCCGTAAGCGTTACGAATTTCAAAAGATACTTGGAAGAAGGATTTGACGAATTGGCACCTTTGTCGATCTGTAGAGTAGCAAAAGTACAAACTTACCAAGAAGAAAAGTCACATCATTTCCTAAAGGTCCAAGGCTTTGGAAAAAGCCACCTCATCATATGTATTTACACCCCTCTCCAAAGTCTCAAGGCCCCTTTTCTTTCCAAAGGTTTTAAGGCCCTTTTATCTCCAACGTACCAAGGGCCCTCTAAAGCCTTTGCTTCTTTTTGAAAGTCCTAAGGCATATCATCCTTTTTTTCTCTAAACCTCGCCAAATTCAAAGAAGATCAAAGCGAGGAGTTCAAGATTTCAAAGCGATGAGTTCGAGATAGAAGAAAGCACAAAATTGGAATCGAAAGTGAAGATCGCTTGCGAAGTAAAGGATGCATCTTCTTCAAAGACATCCAAAACCTTGAACAAATATCAAGGAAGTGGGCATCATATTTTTCTCTTTGACATAAAGCGCTTTGGTTTATAATTTCTGGAAAATACACATCTTTAAAATGAAAACTCCAGAAAGGGATGATATGGTTAGAGAGGCTGAGGAAAGCGTTAGAAAAGGAAAAGTGATAGTTGGAGAGGAAACACATGAGGAGGTACAAGTTGAAACTCAAGAGGATAATGTGGAAATGGAGGGCATAGACTACAGTGATTATGAAATTCTGTATGTGGAATTCACTAAACTTGAAACTCAAACGCAAAATATAGAAGCATAGCTAGGAGTTATCAGTGATACATTGAAAACCCTAGCTGAAGCTATAACTAAGTTAGCCGATTCTCAATCGGTAACTATTACTGAAAAATTACCGATTCCTCCTAATCAAGTTGAGAGGTCTACCTCTCGACTTAGAGAAACCTCTAATATCCTTAAGGACTTGAAACCACCAATTTTCAATGGGGAAGAAAAGGAGCATAATAAAGATGCGATTAATACGTTCTTGCAAAAGTGGCAAGACTTCCATCGACTCAGGAATACTCCTCCTGAAAACCAAGTCATGGAAGCAAGTCTTTCCCTTGGAAATAAAGCCTATAAATGGTGGATGAGCCTTAGGGAAAATGATAGAATTCCTAGGTATTGGACTGAGATTGAACAAGACTTTCTAAAAGAGTTTTTACCGAAAAATGAATTAGAAAGAGCGTGGGAGCCTTGGGACAATTGCACTATGGGTAAAAACACTCTAGTCCAGTACATAGCAAACTATAGGGAGGCAGTCCTTAAGCTAAAGGAAATTGATGGATTCCAAAAGATAAGGGGTTTCGTGAGAGTTCTCAAAGACACTTATAAGGTTGAGGTGAAAAGAAATTCTCCTAAAACCTTTGAGGAAGCCATTAAGTATGCCCAAATATACGATGATACGATGAGGAAATTCAAAGTTGGAACTTCAGAGCAAACATGTTTTGTTCCAAAGTTCAACAAATTTCCCAATTTGAAAAGGAAGGAGCACTTTAAGAAGGAGGTTCCTCAGGCACCACAAAAGAAACCTCAAACACTAAATTATCCTCTCTTGAAGAAAGAGGATTATGAAAGGGCCAGGCAAGAAAATCTTTGCTTCAAATGTTTGGGCAAAGACCATGCTGCTTGGAACTGCCCTAAAAATAAACAAGCAGGAGCTAAAGCCCCAAATAGACCTCCACAAAAACAAGTGCATGCAGTGCAAGAGAAAAGTACACTGAGGTAGAGGTCTATCATGAGGATAGCACCCACATGTGCTTCTATCATCAGCAATGAGGCAGCCCACCTTTGATCCTCATGATTTAATGAGGATGCATGGAGAAATTATAAGAGTGATGGTCGGTGATAGTGCAACACATAATTTCTTGAACTACTTGTTAGTTAAGAAATTGAAATTGCCTAAGAGTCCCAGTGCCCATAAATATGTGGTCTCTTTGGCAAAGGGTAGTGATAAAAGAGTTTGGGACACCATGATACATGGCGTGGAGGTGGATATTCAAGGTTATCGGAATGCCTTGGATTTCCAAATCATGCATCTCGACCGAATAGATGTAGTGCTTGGTCGAGAATGGCTGTATAGTCTTGGGCATAGCTTACATCAGAGTTATCTTAATAACTCCATTAAGTTTAAAAAAGAGGGTAGATTCAAGGAGAACATGTGTGCCTAACTCTCCTCTTATTTTTTTGATGGAATCGGAATGACTACTACACCAAGAAGAATGCGAGGTATATCTCTGTGAACTTACTTTTATTGGTAATTTTATGTCGTGCATTGGAAAGAAGTAATATTGTTTTTGATAATGTTAAAAAGTATAAATTTTCTTTCAAGGATTTAATGTTTGAATTTAAAGATGTCTTTTCATCTGATTTACCTGATGCTTTACCTCTTGAGAGAGAAGTAGATCATAAAATAGATTCAGTTCCTAGATCTACCTCTATTTGTAAACCCCCATATAGGCTTAGTCAAATGGAGGAACATGAGGTCGAAAGATAGTTAACGGAATATCTTAGGAAGGGCCGAATCCAACCAAGTAACTCACCTTGGTTTGCACTAGTTTTACTAGTAAAGAAAAAGGACGGTACTATGCATTTATGCATAGATTACTGAGCACTAAATAAAATCACCATAAAAAATAAGTATCCTATGCCTCACATTGATGAGCTCTTTGATTAATTGCAAGGGGAAAAATACTTTACTAAAATTGATTTAAGATCAGGATATCACCAAGTACGAATTAGGGAAGAAGACGTCCCTAAGACATCATTTCGTACTAGGTATGGGCATTATCAATTTAAAGTAATGCCATTTGGATTAGCAAATGCTCCAGCAACTTTCATGACACTTATAAAGAGTGTCTTAAGGCCATATCTAGGGAAATTTGTTGTAGTATTTTAAGAGAATATCCTTATTTATAGTAAAACCAGGAAAAAGCATTTGGAACATTTGCGAAAAGTGTTCCGGCTGCTTAGAGATAATTCAGTCTTTGCTAAAGAATCCAAATGTGAATTCTTTGCAAAAGAAGTGAAATATTTGGGACATATAATATCCCAAGAAGGGGTTCGTATGGACCATGACAAAGCAAGGGTCATATTGGAATGGCCACATCTTATAAATCTAGAAGAATTACAGACATTCTTAGGTTTGTCAGGATTCTATTAGAGATTCATCCAAGATTACGGTAGGATTGTTGTTTTGATGTGATGGACCAGCTTAAGAGGAAGGGAAGCACCTTCATATGGGATGAACCTCAAAAGAGAAGTTTTGAAAAATTAAAAGCAACTATAGCGGCAGCTCCTGTCTTAAAAGTAGTGGATCCCAACGAACCATTCATGGTTGAGACAGATGGTGCTGATTTTGCTGTTGGGACGGTACTTTTACAAAAAGGTCGACCAGTGGCTTTTAAAAGCAAAAAGTTAAATCATGCCCAACGGAATTACTCGGCATATGAGAAAGAACTATATGCTATAGTCTATGCTTTAAAAAAGTCGAGGCACTACTTATATGGTGCAAAATTTGAGATCATCTTTGATTAAGAGAGCATTAAGTGGATTTGTAATTAGCCAGATCTTAAAGGTAGAAAAGCTAGATGGGTTTAGTTAATGCAAGAGTTTGATATACAATCGACATATAGGAAAGGGAAGCTCAATGTGGTACCAGACTCTCTTAGCTGAATGCCAATTGTTAATGAATTGAGTTTTACTCAATTTTAGAATGATTTTCTAGAGTCCTTAAAGGGGAAAAAAGTGAGTTTGATCCTCATTTCTCTGAAATATGGTAAGCAATTACAAATAGGGATCCCACTAATTGAGAGGCTTTCACTGAGGAGTCGCATGGAAATGGCAACACACCATAGGTCCCAATGGTGATAAAGGACTTAAGTGGAAAATTTATACTATTGAGGATGGCTACCTGCTCTACAAGGGTAGAGTATGTGTCCCAGATAATAATGACATTAGGTGCCAAATTCTCTTTGAATGTCATGATAGTCTGAGTGCTGGACACCCGGGAATTCAGAAGACATATGTGCTTCTAAAAAGACAATTCTTTTGGCCTGGAATAGGCAAGGACATCCAAGATTATGTATTGAAGTGCCAAAAATGCTAGGTCAATAAGGCTGAATGCCTTAAGGTAGGAGGTCTCCTACACCCATTGGAGATTCCATCTGGCAAATGGCAAAGCATCTCCATGGATTTTATTGTGGGATTACCTAGGACATAGAAGGGGCACAACTCAGTGTGGGTAATTGTGGATCGTTTGACCAAGATGGCTCATTTTATTCCTGTCAATGAAGATGTTAAAACTCTAGAATTAGCCAGGCTATTTGTGGAGCATATCTATAGATTATATGGGCTATTAGCTGGTATTGTTAGTGATTAGGATAGCAAATTTAATAGCCATTTTTGGAGGGCCGTGTTTAAGAGGTTAGAAACTTCATTGAATATGAGCACCGTGGATCTCTTCCATAGAGTGATGGTCAAACTGAAAGGGTCAATCAGATCATTGAGGATACGCTTCAAGCATATGTAAGTAAATGGCAAACTAATTGGAAATAGTATTTGCCCATATTAAAATTTGCATATAATAGTGCCAACCATTCAGATACATGTTTTAGTCCATTCATGATGATGTATGGATTTCAACCAAGAGCCCCAATGACATTGGGACTCGAAAAAGAGAAGGTTCAAGTGGCCAAAGACTTTCTTGAAGATATGAATCAAATGCTTAAGCTAGCTAAAGATACTATAAGAAGAGCCAAGGATAGAGCATGGAGTTATGCAAACCCCCACCGTAGAAAGTTGGAGTTTGAAGTAAATGAGAAAGTCTACCTTAAGGTACCTGAATCTTCAGAATCTCTAAAGACATGTAAATGTCCGAAGTTCTCTCCTAGGTATTGTGGACCATTCACAATACTTAAAATGATTGGAGAACTTGCTTACAAATTAGCCTTACCTGAGGGATGTAGAGTACATCTAGTTTTTCATGTTAGTAGGCTAAAAAGAAAGTTAGGAGATGACATTGGAAATGAAGTCCTAGTAGAACTCATTGAACCTGCATCTTTACCACATGAACCAGAAAGAATTTTAGATAGACAAGAAAAAAGAATGCAACACACAATATGGCAAGAATGTCTGGTTAAGTGGAAAGATAGACCTGAAGAGAGTTCAATGAAAGGGTAAGCAATATCCAGAGGAGGTTTCCCTTTTTTTTTTTCGAGGACATAAACCATTCCTAAGGGGAAGGGAATGTTATGTCAGCCATAATTTTGGAACCATGTGTTGTGATTGTGGTTAGGTGGGAAACCAGGGGGCTTGATGGTGCTTGCATACTATGAGGCCTAGAGGGTTTGGGTCTAGGGTCACACCTAGGCCTAGACATTAGTTAAGAGGTGCAAAGGGGAGCACATGAGACGGCTAGAAGGGTAAGGTCCCTTGTGGGACATATGGCACCAAGGGAGGAGGCCACTTGGTAAGCATTAGGCTAGGGGGAGGTTTCTAGAGAGAGATCTCTAAGGCGATGAAAAAGGAAAGTAGATTTACGAGATGGGGGATCACTAGAAACCATGGCTGGGAGGATTTAGCAGCGAAAGCCCTCTATGAATGAGCTGTTGTTACACACTCCCTGTTGATTAGGTTAGCATTGCTACTCCTCAGGGTGCTCCTAGGTGGGGGAGGTGGGGGGGGGGAGGGGGAGCATGTCTAGAAGACTTTATAGATCTTTTGGGCCTTATCAATGAAGATCTCATTGAGTCTCCAATAGAGCATATTTAGGGTGAATACCCTTGAGTTAGTTCTTGTGGGATTACAAATTCACTACCTAGCCAAACAAACATCATATTGCTCACTAATTTGTGTCTATGGGTTGCCACCATGGCTCCAATTTTTAAGGCTCTATTTATTCTCATCTTCATAGTAGCTAGCTGCCAAGATTAATCCAATTTCCAATGTAGTGGAAACGGCAAGTATGGATATGTGGTAGTTGTGCTTTTGGTGAGTGGCCTCCAAATGTGCTTCCCATCACAAAATCCTTGGTGAATGTGGCTGAGGGGGTTTTTCTACCTCCAATATAATCATTTCCATGCTAAGAGTCCTTGTCATGTGTTGTTTGCACAATTGCTTGATGTGTTTTAGAGATTTCTCACAGATCTTGTTCTAGTGTGCAAGCAAATTTTGAAAGTTCATCTCGCACTCCCCATAGACCTACCTAGTGGTGGAGGTATTCACAAATGTACTTGATTTGCCTTTGTCTTTTGTTGCCCTATCACTTGTGGCTATTGAGGGGTTCACATTATTCACCTTCTTTGTTGTGGGTCCACTCCCTCCTTCTCTCGAATGGCCACTAGCTGCTCGCCTTTAGAGGTTGTGTGCTTGGATGATTCTTCTATCATCAAGGAGCTTGGGCTTATCACCTTGTTGCCTCCTTCCCCTTTGTCATCCTAGTACTTGGGTGGTTTCTCTTTCTCTAGTTCTTGGGGCCATACCTACAATAGCTCTTCTACCTATGGCTTCTATGCATCTCTCTGCTAGTGGTTTCCCTGAAAGACTTCCAAGGCTATATAGGTGAGTCTCTCATGCACCTCTTGGAGTTTTTGTCATGAGACAAGGACCTTGTCCTTTGCATTGGCACACTACTCCTCTATGAGCTCAATGTTGGTCTGTAGTAGAATGTTTTCTTTGTTGACTCTATCACTTTGTGCCTAAGTTTCCCTTGCTTCCTTCTTTCTTCGATAGTTCTCTCATTTCATCTTCTTGAGTTCATTCCAATGGTGGGTGATCTATGCTTTGTCTTTGTTGGCCTTGACACAAATTTCTATTTCTAAGCCTTTTTAGCATCATCGTGCCATGAATTTTGGTCTGTTTTGTAAAGGTGCATGTTACCCATAGTGCATCATTCTCTTCCAGTTGCTGTGGCTAGTAACGGGCAAGTCTTGGAGGAAGGTAGTGATCAGCCATGAAGCAAACTGTATTGCACACTTAGTGCACCTTGAGCACATCGAGTCACAATAGGCCTAGCAGGCCATAATTTCACATGTCCACTTTGGGAGGTGGTGTCTTGGGGACATCATAACTAAATAGTATCCCTCGTGGATTAGGGTTGTTCTTAGGTGATGGTTTGGGTAGGGGTTGTGGGAGGTTCCTTTCTTCATTCCCAACATTGTGTTATCTTCAGGATTCACTAGATGGTCCTAGTCTCAAGATGGGTTGTTCAATAGAGGCTATGGTATTGGCTACTACACTGGTTGTGGTTGTGGCATTAGACCTAGAACTTTTGGTGGTAGTAGAGGTATTGACTGTGTGGCTGTAGTGCCTTTGGTTGGGGTGTCTTTGTGTTGCAACTTCCCACATAACTTCATTGCCACTTTATGCCACCAAGATCATGGGGTTTGAGATCTCGTCTTCATGGGGTTTGAGTGCTTTGGATTGGGGTCTATTATCTCATTGTCCATAGGCAAAAGCTTAAGCTACATAGCAACTCAGCCTCTCTAATGGTCACTTTGCCATGGGTAGAAGCTTAAGCTGCATAGCACCTCGGCCTCTCTAATGGTCACTTTTCTCGTCAACCATGAATGTTTTCATTGTGGCATTGTAAGATTGCACTACTTCCATTGCCAAACCTTACTCAAATAGTCAATGTGCCCAGGGAGGCACGTGGAATTCGCAAAGTCCCATGAAGTTGAAGAAGTTTAGAGAAATAGGGGGATATGTTTGGATGATCAATGACAAGAGATCAGGCCCTGAGGATTTTTTTGGATTCTTCTTCTTTGAAGAGGCTCCATTCTCCTTTGATGCAGCCCTGTTCTTTTTTTTTGGAATTTTTTTGGGTATTATGTCTTAAAATAAATCAAGTATATACTTGAAGTTTTCAACCAGTACATTTAAAAAACAAAAAAGATATTGGGGAAAGCAAATGGAGATCATACATCAGCCATAGACTGAGGGTCTATTGATGTAGCTTTGGAAAGTGGATAGGTAGTGCCGAGATATAGGTGGAATTATTGTGTTGATTGTGCTACATTTTCTTGTTTTTTCTTGGTTTTTGTTAGAGCTTCCTATGTGTGGCATCTTCTAGCTTGCATCTAGTCCTAGTTGCTTATTGTTGCTACTATCACTGCTTCTATTGCTTACTTGCCAACCTAACTTTGCTATTATCTCAATAGCATGTACTATGGTTGAATATGTGCTTGCTTGTATGTTGTGTTGGTATTATGTTGCAGTGTTTTTGTTGCTTATTAGTGTCTCTATGTGTGCTTTATGGTTTTTGTTTTCATTTCATGTATTTTTTACTGCTTGTGTAATTTTTCTTATGTTGTGCCTTGATACAAGTAAGGGCTTATCACTCTATCTACAAAGAATAGAGTGCCATTGAATCTTATACCATGTTGGAGGACTGAGAGAGAGAGAGAGAGAGAGAGAGAGAACAAGAGATGAATATTTGTACACTAAGTTGTATTCCAAAGAGAATGGTGTGTGTGTGTGCGCGCGCGCATGTGCGTATATGCATGCATGCATGTGTGTGTGCATGCATGAGTTTTCAACCTTTAGGGTTAGGAGAGGTCTTGTGGCTCATAGAAGTAAGGGCTTATCACTTTCTCTACAAAGGATAGAGCACCATTGGCTTCGATACGATGTTGGGTGTGCATGTGCACATGTGCATATGTGTGTGTGTGTTTCTATGTGTTACCTATTAGAAGAACAAAATCTATTTCCTCCCTATTACACATCCCTGGTTCCCATTTCTTAAAAAAAAGCCCTTTAAATTGCATGCAACTTCACTTCTATGCTGTCATTACACTTTATGCTGTACTACACACATTGGAGTATTGCATCCCACCTTTAGAGGTGCTACCCATACATATTTTTTACTGGACAGACATCATCAATACTCATTTTGCAAAGTCAAAATTATATATATATGTATATCTATCATCCATATATAGAAAGAGCAGAATTCAGACATTGTCTTTTCCATTGTTCCTCTATTCTATCCAAGATAAGGACTGATCGAAATCAACTATTAATTTAGCCTTGTTTTTATAATAACCCGGTCACAGTGGACCATCTGGTATTTGAATCTATGGGACCTCCCAATAGGCATCAAAATATGTCATACTACCATTAGGGGTATCCCCAAGGGTTCTTCAGTGTGGGTAGGTGCTCCTGAACCGAGGATCTTTGTATATTGGTCTGGTCTACCCGTGTATATCATCTCAATGTACATCCTTTTATAAAAAAGTCAAGGTAAGTGGCTGAACTCACCTGCATCCATCCATAAGCACAACATGTTAGAACATAAACACAATGCACTGTGGGACTGCAGGCTTCACTTCCCAGCCACAGTTGTTATCTTTATTAACCCAAACCTTTTGATTATGATGAAATATGGAAGAAAGCTTTTAAGAATTATTCCAAGGACTAGATGTTAGTAGCAAGGGCCTTCATATCCCTCTTTATAAAGAACTTCAAGTGTTATATGGTATGCAAAGATTCTGTTAAATTGGAAGAGTGTAGGCAGACAATGAAACCATTATGGGTCTTACTCGTAATCTGAAAGATGCAGCAAAATCATTGTTGAATCTAAGATTTCCAAAACTTGTAATATATCATGTGCTGCACATGTAAATGACACCCATAGCTAATGCAACCACGCTAATGGTCTGTTACAGTACACTTTTCAAAGATATTGCAGTAAGTGTGCTCTTTTCTTAATTCAACCAGCCAAAGATAAATATACCTAGGAGTTCTCTCCATAGGTTTGCATTAAGAAGTCATATCCCTAGTTCGTAGCTCAAAAAAGTGAGAGCAAGTCGAGTGAGATGACCATTCAACAATATTAGTTAGCAACCTCTTACAGAGCACTCCAGTATTTAGACATCTACTTTTCGAGTAAGTTTAATGGCTCTGTGATAGTATCCTGCCCACCTAATAGCATCTATCTGTACCTATACTGAAAGAACCATTGAAGAGCTTTGTATCTTTTTACAGGAAGTCAGCGTGAGAATCTAGGCCACATCTACAGACTACTAGTCTCGATCTTTAGATTATCTACTGTCCATCCTAATTCTAGACTTCAGAAACGCTACTTCAGAATATTCTATGTGAAATGAGGTCTTTTTCGAGGAAAAGTGACCAAGGAAGAGTCTTGAGACCGGTTCATGACCTCCAAATATGTAGGCTCTAGCACTATTCTCACCTAGGCTACCTGTGGAGTCGTGGACCCATTCCATATGCATATCCTCATGCTTCATGCAAACACAAAGAATAACTTCTGAGTGTGCACAGTATATTTGTCATTCCTGTAGTATTTAGTATAGTACTGATGAAGTAGGGCGCTCGTAACAGATTTCCAGGGTCAGCTAACGTATATATATCAAAGGGGTTTATGAGTCACGGTGCAAGTGCAGGCTAGAGATTAACCCGTGGCGACCTTGCCTCTCACGGTGGTCCTGAACTTTCGACTTTGTCTAGCAGTTCCGTCCTATGGAATGATCATAAATAAACATTGGGTATTTCCCACAACCTTAGCTCACACAGACCATGCGTATCAGTGTAAAGTTTCGCACAGGAACTAGCTCGCAAGCAGATGCAAATAACATGTAAAGGAACTTGTAATCTAACGAGGAGCTCCTGAGCCTTTGGATCTAGTCGCCTAAGTGTATCTCAGGTGACAAGTATTTTAGATAGATGGTCAGTGCAGACCCTCCAAACGTATGTTGATGGTTAAACACGCCATCTACAAACCCGCGCTCACTCTCGATTGTTGGCATTCTACAAAGTAAAGTTGTAGAGCCAAGTAAACCGCGAAGCGTTTTTGCATTATAAGCATGAAAGTTGTAACGGTGGCCATGCATTCTATGTGCAAGCAAGTTCGGAGTGGTATACTTCAGAAGGCCTTTAGGGGTAAGCCATCTAATTAACCAGCTGCGTGAGTCATCCTAAAGTTCCAAGGATCTTCTAAACTCATCGAAGCTTGTAAGCATGGCTCACAAAGTTACATGAAGGACTATCTAGCCACGTTAAAACGGAGGCAGAAGATTTTGAACGAAGCCATTGTTGGCATAACCCATCTGCTGGGCTTCCCGGTTCTCTCATTAGACTGAGGAGAACCTTGTGCGAGCTTACTGGTTGGCCATGCCAACGTTCCATGCTTCCCTAGCTCACGCGAGCTGTGGCCTTTGTATCAGTAGTCTCTGCAAGGGGGTAAGCAAGGTGAAGGGCGAAGGAGGGGAGGCAGGGGCTACCCATGAGGGGAGGGTAGCTTGCCGGTTGTCTCTTCCTAGTGCCTCACACCCTAGCTCTTGCGAGCATTCCTGGTGGAGCTCGAGGGTTCCAGGCTCGTCCCTGACTACCAGGCATTACTTCAAGGAAGAAGCGGGAGGGGATTGTAGGAAGAAGAAGTGGCATCGCCACTTTGCTACAAGGTGGGAGGCAAGAAGCTATCTATGCCTTCGCACCTTACCTGGGTGCTTCCCATCCTCTAAATTTGCACTTGGGGCATTTCAATCGAGGGTCCCTTGCTTGTCAAGTGCTCTGTGTGCAATGAGCCGTCACGCCAGTTGCCAGGCCTCTCTGCGACTCTGTTTCCTCTTCGAGCTGGTAATGCCTTGAAGTTTGTAATGTCAGAGCCAAGGCTTTTGTTTCTTCTTTGGAGCTTGGAGCTTCTCGGAATCCGGGTTGTCAAAGGTTTCAGGGGAGTGATAGTTGAGGACTCGTTTGCTTTTCTGGGTGTTGGCCTCGATGCGCCTCGGATTCTGTTTGGGGTAGTATCCTCGAGTGGCCATTGGAGACCTTATGAAGGGTTTGAAGGTGGGAAGGGAGATTCGCATGTGCCACCACACCCAAGTAGTATGCACCTTTGCAGGCACCATGAACTCTAATTTATGCCACCGATCTTCGGGGGGTTTTGGCTTAATTGCCCATGAGTTGCATGGGGGGAATGGGGGAGGGCTTGGTGTGAAGGGCTCCTCCCCACATTTGGTCCTAACCCCTTACCTTAATCAAGCATTTTTTCCATAACCATAGGGCACTAAATGTGCATTATTTATCTAGGCTTAAAGAGCTAGTTGGAGTCTGAGGTTTCATTGGTGCCGTTTCGACTCTTTAAGGGGGTCATCATGGGGGTCTGTAGATGCCCTCATTTTTTCGGTTGAATGTCCCCTTTAACTGTGGGTAGTAGTTGATCTTTCACATGGAAGCGAGTTGTTCCATTCATGGGATCTCGGTTGGGATCCATTCCCTTCCCTTGTAGGAGGCCAATGTGTGTGTGTGTGTGTGTGTGTGCGCTGATAAGCCTCAATCTCATAGCAGTCCTCACCACTTAGCCTATTCGTGAGCAGCTATCCACCCATCCTCATAGACTGGGTTGGACCACTACCTTGCATATGGTTCTAATTAGAGGATTTATTAAGAGGTACAGAGGGTGGAAGGTCCTTACCCATCCATCGATTTATTGTTCGTATGTTCAAGGAGCTGCTGAGGAAGTTGCCTTTGAGGAATTTAAGTATCAGCCCTCGGCTCCTACTTCTATCAAATCCATTCCTTTCAAACTTCCCCATTAGTTTCTCAATTTGTATAAAGGCACTAAAGTTCCCACTCTTCGTGTAAAGTATAGGCATAATCTGAGAAAGGATAACCCTCTCTAAAAAGGATTTTGGTATGTTCCCATCTCGCCTAATGTATTGGGACACTTTGTAATCAAGTTCCTCAAGTTTATTAAATGTGCTAGTGACCGCCACTCCATTGCCGGGATGCACTATTGTGATGGCCATATTTAATAAGGAAACCTTCATTCCTAGGGGTTCTGAGTGTGTATCGAGAGAGTATGTCTTGGTTGTTTCTTTGATCTCCAGGAAATCCAATATGGGATGTTGGAGTCCCTTTTCGTAGATGGATCCAAGAATTGTCTTGGGTTTGGTACATTGATCAAGAGAATATCATCCATGTACCTTGCCGAATGATTGAAGTTTTTAAAGGCTTGCTCTTCTTTGAGGTGCCAAAGTCTTTTGGTGAAGTTGTATTCGAACCAGAATAGGTAAAGGTTGCACCAAAGGGGGGAGCATCCAAATCCCAGGGGGATACCGGAGACCTGTCTGTAGGTCACTCCCCCTAAATAGAGGTGCATATTGCAAAGAAGCCATGCATTTATTTCAATCAATTCCCGTTCTAACGTAGAGGGTGTATGCCGTGGTCTCACTTGTTGCCATTCTGCTCCCCCTCATCTTTGGGGGACAATGAACCCTTTCTTCGAGCAAGAGAAGGCAAGAGAAATCACTTGCTCCATCACTCGAATTAGGCTCGTTTCCCCTTGAAGAGGGATGTTTTCAAAACACTTTCCTATGTTTGCTGTAAATGTACATGTTATTGAATCCGGTAAGTTAATCTTTGTGTCATAGAGACTGATTTGACTATCCAAAAGGCCTTCGATGGGACTCCAAGGTCATCCACGATCGATTCTTGTAGCCTCGCACTAGCTATCATAAGGGGTTCCAAGCATGCTTGTAGTGATGAGGAAATAAATCCTACTATCTCCGAGAAGACACATGCATTGGCATTTGTAATCCACCTAAAGGAGCTCTTGTGTGCTTTGTATGTGCACATTAAGTAAGGTATTCAAAGTCGCTCAATGAGTGGACATACTTGAAAGGCTAAAATGTCCTTGGCCAGTCGGCCAAGGGAGTCCCCATGCTCCACCTGAATGAAGTCCAGGTTGTGTAGTCTCTCATATGCTAGTGAGAAGGCAAGCTTAGTGCATACAAATGCTGGTGTGGATGCTGATTTGTCCGTGGAGGTGACCAGGACCATGCATGCAATCCGGTCCATTTCCTTTTGCACCCCATTAGAGTAAGAGAACGTTAAGGGTTCCCCTTTTGGGGGGTCTTAGACTCCATCAAGTGTCTCTTGGGATATGGTTCAAGCCTTTTTGCATCATTAGGGAGTTCTTTATTCTGAATTATGGTAGTGTCCAACGTTACCACATGGTTCCAAGTCTTGTTAATGAATCTTGTCATGTTATGTTTAAGGCAATGACAAGATACGTTCCACTCATCTCTAAAGAACAGCCATGGCTTCATTAATTTTGCTCCCAAATTATCCTTGAAGGACCAACTAATAGAGGCTTCCCTTATACACACACTAGCTATTGGTAAATCATGACCCAAACAAAAGTCAGAAAGCAGTTTCTTTATGGAGAAATAATCGAGAAGGGGGTTATTAAATTCCAAATATATAAATCCTTTTCTTTTCTTTTTTATGTGGTGAGTGGTTAAGGTAAGCTCCCCATGAGGGAGGTAAACAAGGCTTTTTGAGGGGGAGTTGCATACCTGCAAAATCTTAGTCTTTGTCGTCATACAAAAGGTGCTTAACTAGCATTTTTGCATTGACATCTCACGTAAAGGACATTGTCTTGCCACCTCTCATAATCTTTGAGGGCCTTACCTGAGATTCTCCCGTGTCCAAGTGGATTGAGCTCTCTGCACTATTCTGCCACTCAATCTGTTTTGGGGTGCATGATTGGGCTGGTTGTAGCATCTTGGATCTCCCATAGCCTGCACCACATCTGCCTCATTTTGAAGAGCTTACTGCTCTATGGCTGCTGCCATCTTGCCCTCTTATAATTCTCTCCCCATATGAGAAAATCCCGAGGGATGGTTGTGGGACTAGCGATAGGGAGGGGCTCTTTTCTAGGTGCTGTACTACTGTAAGCAGCATCAATTCTCTCATGTACATGAAGGTAACGGAGGCTTTTCCAAATAGTACCATATCTGGGGTCTTCATAAATAGTAGGAAGGAGTTGAAGGCTACTTTCGAAAGATTGCCCGGAAAGAAGGTAATCAGATTGTTGATGATGAACCATATGGCATGGTCAAACCAGAGTGGTTGGGCCTTACAGTCCATTCTTTCTTCATTGCATCTGCATTTAGTATACGGTCTCCCCACGTTGAAAATATCGTTGACATACTTTGGGGCCCTCTTTTCTTATTCATTGATCTTGCTCTTGCATTTGCTGAATACTCCCATTAAAGGGCATCTACCTGATGTAAACATAGCCATGGGGAAGAAACTGGCGAGCGCATGGCTATACACAATTGGGATGTCAAAATTCTAAGCTGCTTGCTTCGCTTCCAATTTAATGTTCTTAGTGGATTGTAAGAGATCAATGAGAAATAGCAATGTGTCAATGTGGAATGGGGCCAGAAGATTCATGTCATGCAGGTTCCAAACTTTGTTATCATGTGCCATAAGTTATGCTTCTAAAACTCTGGGTGGGAAGAAGGGATTCGTATACATGGGGCCTGAGTTCTTTCTGGAAGTTGTCACTAGGGTCACCATTAGATTTGAGAAGATCTTGTCTTGGTCATCTAGAGAAAGCCCCTCCATATTGCAGAAGTTGTGTTGGGGAGGGGAAGAGAGCAAATTTTGTGGGGGGATGAAACATTTCAATCCCATGTTTTCTGCATATGCTGGAGTGATAGGGGGGTTCAAACTGAAGCTCAGAAATAAGTTCCTCATCGTGCTCGGGGATGATTCCACAAAGTCCAAAAGAGCTTTGTTGTCCTCATGGATGATCTGGTCTAGGGAGTCATGGAGTTGCCCAATGAGGGTTATTGCCTCATCCACCTTGCCTTTGCTGAGAACTAAGACCTTACACCAATCATTAAAGGACAATTGCATTCTTATCAGACTACCCGAATCTGGGTGTTCCTTCAATTCCTACAAATCCAAGCCAATTATAGCTTCATGGACCCTTTGGGGGAACACGGTCATGACTGCCTAGCATGCTTGTGAAGGGGCTGGTAGTGGATCCTCATACCCAAGTTTGGCGAGGTCCATGAACCAAGTAGGTGCTTGAGGGGGACAGAAACAAACCCATTAAGTTAAGATCTTTGTCATCCCAATGAGCTTGTTACAGTGTGTGTTACCTATTAGAACAGTAAAACTACTTCCTCCCTATTACACATCCCTGGTTCCAATTTCTTTTAAAAAAGCCCTTTAAATTCCATGCAACTTCACTTCTATCCTGTCATTGCACTCTATGCTGTACTACACACATTAGAGTGTTGCGTCCCACCCTTAGAGGTGCTACCCATACATATTTTTCACTAGACAGACATCATCAATACTCATTTTGCTAAGTCAAAATTATATATATATGTATATCTATCATCCATATATAGAAAGAGTAGAATTTAAACATCGTCTTTTCCATCGTTCCTCTATTTTGTCCAAGATAAGGATTGATCAAAATCATCTATTAATTTAGCCTTGTTTTTATAATAACCCAATCACAGTGGACCGCCTCGTATCTCAATCTATGGGACCTCCCAATAGGCATCAAAATGTGTCATATTGCCATTGGGGATACCCCAAGGGTTCTTCAATGTGGTAGGTGCTCCTGAACCGAGGACATTTGTATATTGGTCTGGTCTACCCATGTATATCATCTTTAGCGTACATCCATTTTTTAAAAGTCAAGGTAAGTGGCCGGACTCACCTGCATCCATCCACAAGCACAGTATGCTAGAACATGAATAGAATGCACTGTGGGACTGCAAGCTTCACGGCCCAACCACAGTTGTTATCCTTGTCAACCCAAACATTTTGATTATGATGAAACATGGAAGATAGCTTTTAAGAACATTACGAGTCATTATTCCAAGGACCAGATGTTAGTAGCAAGGGCCTTCATATCCCTCTTTATAAAGAACTTCAAGTGCTATATGGTATGCACAATTCTGTTAAATTGCAAGAGTGTAGCTAGAGAAGAATGATGCCATCATGGGTCTTACTCTTAATTCGAAAAAAAACAGCAAACTCATTGTTGAATCTAAGATTTCCAAAACTTGTAATATATAATGTGCTGCACATGTAAATGACACCCTTAGCTAATGCAACAAGGCTAATGGTATGTTACAGTACACTTTTCAAAGATATTGCAGTAAGATACATATACCTAGGAGTTCTCTCCATAGGTTTGCATTAAGAAGTCATATCCCTAGTTCGTAGCTCGAAAAAGTGGGAGCAAGTCGAGTGAGATGACCACTCAACAATATTAGTTAGCAACCTCTTATAGAGCACTCCAGTATTTAGACATCTTCTTTTCCAGTAAGTGTAATGGCTCTGTAATAGTATCCTGCCCATCTAATAGCATCTATCTGTACCTATACTGAAAGAATCATTGAAGAGCTTCGGATCTTCATACAAGAAGTCAGCATGAGAATCCAGGCCACATCTGCAGACTACTATCTCGATCTTTACTGTCCATCTTAATTCCAGACTTCAAAAATTGTACTCAGAGTATGCTGTAAGGTACGTTTCGTCGCCTGTCATGAAATGAGGTCTTTCTCGAGAAAAAGTGACCAAGGAACAGTCCTGAGACCGGTTCATGACCTCCAAATATCTAGGCTCTAGCACTATTCTCACCATGCTGCCTGTGGAGTCATCGTGCTTCATGCAAACACAACGAATAACTTCCGAGTATGCACATTATATTTGTCGTTCCTGTAGTATTTAGTATAACACCGACGAAGCAGGGTGCTCGTAACAGATTTCCAGGGTTGGCTTACGTATATATATCAAAGGGGCTTGTGAGTCACGGTGCAAGTGTAGGCTAGAGATTAGCCCGTGGCGACCTTGCCTCTCACGGTGGTCCTAAACTTCCGACCTTCCCTAGCAGTTCCGTCCTATGGAACAATCATAAATAAACATTGGGTATTTCCTACAACCTTAGCTCACACAGACCATGCGTATCGGTGTAAAGTTTCGCACAGGCACTAGCTCGTAAGCAGACACAAATAACACGTAAAGGAGCTTGTAATCTAACGAGGAGCTCCTGAGCCTTTGGATCTAGCCGCCAAAGTGTATCTCAGGTGGCAAGTATTTTAGATAGATGATCAGTGCGGACCCTCCACACGTATGTCGACGATTAAATGCCTTATCTACAAACCCGCGCTCCGCTCTCGCTTGTTTTGGCATTCTGCAAAGTAAAGTTGTAGAGCCAAGTAAACCGCGAAGCGTTTCTGGGTTATAAGCATGAAAGTTGTAACGGTGGCCATGCATTCTACGTGCAAGCAAGTTCGGAGCGGTATACTTCAGAAGGTCTTTAGGGGTAAGCCATCTAATTAACCAGCTGCGTGAGTCATCCTAAAGTTCCCAGGATCTTCTAAACTCATCTAATCTTGTAAGCGTGGCTCGCAAAGTTGCATGAAGGACTGTCTAACTGCATTAAAACGGAGGCAGAAGATTTTAAACGAAGCCATTGTTGGCGTAACCCATTCTCTCATTAGACTGAGGAGAACCTTGTGCGAGCTTACTGGTTGGCCATGCCAACGTTCCACTTCTCGGGCTCATGCGAGTCTGTGGCCTCTGCGTCGGAAGTCTCTGCAAGGGGGTAAGCAGGGTGAAGGGCGAAGGAGGGGAGGCAGGGGCTGCCCATGAGGGGAGGGTAGCTTGCCGGTTGTCTCGTCCTGGCACCTCTCCACCTATCTCTTGCAAGCATTCTTGGTGGAGCTCGAGCGTTCCAGGCTCGTCCCTGACTACCAGGCATTGCCTCAGGGAAGAAGCGCGAGGGGATTGTAGGAAGAAGAAGAAGCGACATCGCCACTTTGCTACAGGGTGGGAGGCAGGAAGCTCGCAATGACTTCTCAACTTACCTGGGTGCTTCCCATCCTCTAAGTCCGTGCTGGGGGCGTGTCAATCGAGGGTCCCTTGCTTGTCAGGTGCTCTGTTTGCAAACAATGAGCCGTCACGCAAGGCGCCAGGCCTCTCTGTGAGTTGTGACTCTGTTTCTTCTTAGAGCTGGTAATGAGGCCTTTGTTTCTTCTTTGGAGCTTGGAGCTTCTCGGAATCCAGGTTGTCAGACGTTTTAGGGGAGTGATAGACCTGAGGACTCGTTGCTTTTTTTGGGTATTGGGCTCGATGCGCCTCGGATTTTGTTTGGGGTAGTATCCTCGAGTGGCCGTTGGAGACCTTACGAAGGGTTTGAAGGCGGGAAGGGAGACTCGCATGTGCCACCGCCCCCAAGTACTATGCACCTTTGCAAGCGCCATGAACTCTAATTTATGCCGCTGATCTTGGGGGGGTTTTGGCTTAATTGCCCACGAGTTGCATAAGACCTTTGGTCCTACCCCTTACCTTAATCAAGCATTTTTTCCATAACCATAGGGCACTAAATGCGCATTATTTTTCTAGGCTTAAAGAGCTAGTCGACTCCAGGGTTTTGTTGGTGCTGTTCCTGCTCTTTAAGGGGGTTCATCATGGGGGTCTGTAGATGTCCTCATTTTTTCAGTTGAATGTCCCCTTTAATTGTGGGTAGTAGTCGATCCTTCACATGGAAGCGAGTTATTCCATTCATGGGATCTCGGTTGGGAACGAGTCCCCTCCCTCTTGGGAGGCTAATGTGTGTGTGTGTTAGATTTCATCCCTTAGGGACGTTATCTTTAGGGTTTGTCCCATGAACCCTAACCTAGTGGTGCAATTTACACCATTCTCAACAAGGGGGGAATGTGGAGTAGGGATTTCTTCTTTATCTGATTAAGTGATTTTTTTGGCCCGTATCACTCTTGATCACGTGATCACATGACACATGATCACATAATTGTGAATCTATTTGATTAATGTTATTATCAAACATTATCAGATCAACAAGTGATCATGTGTGGGAAAACTTTACATTGAAAACCCTCAAGATTTAATTTTTTATATGTTTGAATTGGTTTTAAGTAGGAGAGGCATCTCAACAAAGGTGTGCAAAGAGACTTTACAAGGTGCATGGAGAGACTCAATAGATAGGTGGGGCCATAACTAGTGATTATCATGGGGATGAGAAGGAAGATGAGGACAAGAAAGAAGGGGAGGAGAAACAAGTGAATCAATAATGGTGTTAGGTTTTATTTCATGCAACCTATTGGAGCACACATGAAATGATGAGATGTTCACATAAAATGATAGAAGTAATAAGCCATTGGAACTAATGGAACTACAGTTATGCACCAAAAGCAAGGGCAATAAAATTATCATAGCTCTATCTAATAGGAGAGAAAGATTGCGACATATACAAGACCCAAAGTGACGCTATATTGAAATACAGTGAAAAGATCATGATCGACTACCCCACATGTTTTTGGCATTTACAAAGACTCTCTATTGCAACCTATGAGTAGCTGCCCTGTATCAATTACACAACCATGAAACTTCTACTGCAACCAAATATCATTGAACCTCTATGGGCTCACGGTAGGACAAAAGGACCAAGTGTGATGTAGCCTAACTATTTCGTAAAAGTCACAAGTCCAGAACTGTAGACATTTCCTCATCATGCAACACCACATGCAAGCTATGCACTCGAGGGCAAATTCTCGACCAATCAAGCATTGCCTACATTGCACCAGTCAATCCCTACAAGCTAAGTAGCACATACCAATCGTATCTTCATGTCCACATTGGAGATGTTGGCCAACCAATAATGACTTATCCTAAACATTTAAAGGATTGAACCCACCATGTGAGGATTCCCAACAATCTCCTCAAAATTTGAACAAGGGAAAGGTAATAGAGTTGGAGTACTACTATCAATTTTGAGTAGCCAGTAAAAGAATGTCACCCAAAAAGAAGAAGGAAGAAACCCTATTGTGCCTCTCAACACTTGAGATGTGACCTCCTCAGGATCACATGATCCAACTACTTCAATGCAGTTATATAATGTTTCAAGAGCTTTTAAGAGGCCCAATCTTTATCAAAGCATCCCGTGTGTAGCAAATCTAGCAACCTCAGCATTCAAAGGTGATTCATCAACAACACAAGCATCTATCTTTCCTTTCTTTGCCTCTTCATCCTTTTGTTTCTTGAAGTGAAATATTTCTACATGGCCGCAGCTTCCCACAATAGTAGCACATACATGTGCCTACCCTTATATCCTTTGTAGCCTTCTTTTAAGCTTTCATAGTATATGCAATTTTCTTATTTGGTTGCAATGACTCTTCCCTCTTTTTTGCACTTAGTAAGAGTGCTACACAATTAAGAAAGTCATCATCATCATCAAGATGAAGAATCTTTATAGTCTTGACATATTTGGGCGGGAATCTCTTCAAAATAATAGAAATTTTGTCGTCTTCTTCAACTGTGGACCCTAGTTCATGGAGTTGATTTAACAATTCTTGTATCCAATTAAGGAATGTTCCTAGGCTCTTCATTTTTTCTATCTGCAAATTAAACGATTCCTACTTTCGCATCCCTTTGAATGTTTCATACTCACCCTTGAAGTGTCTCTAAGATCCTCCAATTTTCTACTATTGTCTTGTCCTAGATCAATATGATGAAAGTAATCAATGCCGTGTGCTTTCCCTAGCATGAAAATCACTTTATATTATGCTGTGCCCATGTAACTACTTCTCGTTCACCTTCTGGCTTCTTATCCAGTTCTAGTAATCAATCGTAGAGGCCCTTTTGCATTAAGCATAGCCATGTAGCTAATTGCTAGGATGAAAAGTTTTAATCATTGAATTTCATGATTGACCCTTCAATAGCCTTATCTTTTTATGTGGAATCCATATCGAGCACCTCAAAGCCTTACAACTACTTTGACTCCTTCAGATGTGCTTGTAAGCCCACAAAACTACACACAATCCTTTAAAACCAAAAGCCTATTAGTAGATATCAATGCTCCACCCTCATGTAACTACGCGGGAACCAGCTAACTCTACTTGTAAGCCCCCCATATGAGGAGAAGGCATTTGAGTAGCTTGGTTATCCAGTAGGTCTTGGTTTTGACACCAGATGGGGGCCATGTGTGGCCTGATGGCTGGACGGGAGTTGGCACACTGCCAACTAGGCTACATGCAAGTGCGAGAAGGCATCCCATGACTGACCGCATTGAGGGTAGATGGAGCATTTCTCGGGGCAACCCACTCTCGAGTTGCGGGGCCCGTTTGGAGTCCCAGATGATCCCAGATGGATGTGGGCCAAACGGTGCCCGTAGGTCAGTTGCTCTATTTTGCGCACTGATTCTATCGTGTGGTCGGTGGCCTACTTCGGGACCGACCCCCAGTCGACCGTTTTGGGTAGACTAGGTCTGTCACCCAATTGAGCCCAACTGACTACGATTGGTGGCTATATAAGAGCAAGCCCGTGAAGCCCATTTCATCATTGGCTACATCAACCCTGATTCCTTAGCATCCAGCCTCCATCCTCTACTGTTTCTAGCACGCCATCGAAGCTTCTCTCACAGGAGCGCACGGTTGGGAGGTAGCACCATCTATTGTATCAGTTCTACAGTAATCAAATTTTTGATTCTCTATACTATTTGTGTTCTCTCTTGCGTACGAGATCCTGTTATTTGTTGAGCACAGATGTTGTATTGTTTTCTTACATGGTATCAGAGCCTGGACTCTAGCAAGAAGATTTGGTAGTGTGTTTCTATTTGCGAGCAGATTGTGAGAGATGGCCCAGCCCGCAAGACTGCGAATCCCACCGTTCGGCGAAAGCGAAAAGTTGGACGGCTCTAACTATCCACTCTGGAAGTTCAAGATGAAGACCATCCTAAATGCATATGAGCTCTGGGACACTGCTACTGGGGTGGACGTGAGGCCGGTTGCGAGACCAGATCCAGCCAATGCAGCCAATGCAGGACAACAGATAGTACCAACTGCGGATGAGATTCTCGCGTGGATAAGAAGAAATGCAAATGCGCTGTGTTCTATTGTCTGTAGTGTAAGTGATTCCATCATGGCGTTAATTCAACATGTCACCACAGCGGAGGAGGCATGGATGGTCTTGAAAAATCAGTATGAGACCATGAATCAGATGCGGATTCAAAATCTAGAGACTCAACTCGCGAATGAGAAACTGTCTGAGTCTGAAGCGACAGAGAAGTTCATCACCAGGGTGAAGAATCTACGTGATCAGATGATTGCGATTGGCATCACCATCACCAGCGAGAATCTAGCACGAAGGTGTATACGGATTCTCCCACCAAAGTACGACGGTCTTGTTACGGCACTGAATACGTAGAACAGAAATCCGCCCCTCAACTTTGAGGATTTCAGTGCGATGCTTCTGGAGGAGGAGATGCATCAAAAGACGAGGACTGGAGAAGATTCGGCTTTCTACACTGGATCAAAGAAAGGTAAGGGTAAGGACTCTGGTAACCCATCTTCTTCTGATGATAAAAAGAGTAAGAAGAAGATCAAGTGCTTCTATTGCAACAAGGTAGGGCACAAGCAGAATGAGTGCCGAAAGAAGATTGCAGATGAGAAGAACGGAGTAAAGAAAGAGTCCAGCAACAGTGCGCAGGCAGCACCAATAGAGCTGTTTGCAGCAATTGACGAGATTTGCACGGAGGTAGTTCATGTACTTGCGGATGAACCTTGGATCAACCTTGGATCATTGACAGTGGTGCATCGCGCCACATGACCAATCGGAAGGATAGGTATACCTCTCTACAGCCGGTAGGGAATGACATCCTGGTAGCAGTCGGCAATGATGCAAAATGTCCAGCAAAAGGAAAAGGTACGATTGCTCTCAAGTCAGATGGAGTTGTAAAATAGTTGTCCGATGTTCTTTATGTGCCAGATATCAAGAGGAACTTGTTGTCCATTTCTGTGATCACGGATCGGGACCTCAAAGTTCAATTCGATAAGAATGGTGCACAGATCCTAGATCTTCAAGGGAAGGTTATTGGTAAAGATACACGATGCAACAACATCTACGAACTCTCAGCTTTCAGTGCTCAAGCCGATGTGAAGAACACTAAGCTGTGGCATGAGAGGTTTGGTCATCTAAACCTTAGTTCTTTAAAGGAGATGCATAAAAGTGGAAGCCCGATGTATGTGAAGCTTGCATGATGGGCAAGCAGCATCGGCAGCCCTTTCCTAAAGAGGCTAGCAGGGCAAAGGCTCCTCTAGAGCTCGTTCACACGGATCTCTATGGAAAGATGGAGACGGAAGCTTTGGGTGGTTCCTACTACTTCATGACACTAATCGACGACTACAATAGAAGGATATGGATATACTTCGTGAAGACTAAAGACGAGGCTTTTAGGAAGTTCAAGGAATGGCATGTAATGGTCGAGAAAGAAACGGGGAAGAAGGTGAAGAAATTGAGATCAGACAGAGGTGGAGAGTTCACATCAACTAAATTCAAGAGTTACTCTAAAAGTCACGGGATCAAGAGGTAGAAACCCCCGCCACATACATCACAGCAAAATGGAGTACTAGAATGCAAGATGCACGTCATCTGTGAAATGGGCAGGAGTATGATGAAATGGAAAGATTTGCCAAAGACTTTCTGGGCTGAAGCATGTAACACTGCAGTTTACATTCTGAATCGTAGCTACACGAAAGCTGTGAATGGGATGACTCTACTACAGGCCTTTTCTAGTAAGAAACCTTCAGCTACACATTTTAAAGTTTTTGGATGTGATTGTTTTGTGCATGTCCCTGATGCTAATAGGACCAAATGGGAACCGAAGAGCCGGAAGTGTATTTTCTTGGGCTATAGTGAAGAGGCGAAGGGTTACCGTCTCTATAACCCTGTTACCAAGAAGGTAATAGTAAGTCACGATGTGGTCTTCTTAGAACAGCCGCATCAATTGGAGGAGGATGCTTTCTTCCTAGACAACCAGGACTAGGATATCCATCCAGTATCACCACCAACAGCAGACCGAACTCCCCCAACGGTGCTTGGGAGGATTCAAGATAAAGAAGAGGAAGAAGAACCTGCAGAACCACAACAGCAAAAGCCATTCCCGAAGTGGGTAAAGCAGCTTTTGGATGGCAGAGAACCTCCAGCCATTGAGGAGGAACCATCTGAACACCGCTGGTCCAAGAGATTAGAGGAGCAAAGAAGAGCGCAGGAACACTTGGTCAACTATGCTTTGATGACAGAGGTGATCCGTGATGATGAACCCAAGTGTCTTGAAGAGGCACAGGGTGATGATAGGTGGATGGAGGCTATGCAATCGGAGTATGGCTCTGTAATGAAGAACAACACTTGGGACCTTGTGGATCGTCCACCAAAATGCAAGGTAATTGGCATCAAGTGGGTGTACAAGACCAAGTACAACTCTAGTGGCACATTGGATAAGTATAAGGCTCGGCTCATGGCAAAAGGATTTGCACAGGTACATGGTTTTGATTATCAGGATACTTTTGCTCCCATAGCTCAACTCACCACAATTCGTAGTGTTTCGGCTTTAGCTGCCTAGGGAAGTTGGCTCATGTTTCAGATGGATGTAAAATCCTCCTTTCTGAATGGGGATCTCAAGGAGGAGGTATACGTGGAACAACCACCAGGTTTTGTGATCCCCGGTTTAGAAGGTAAAGTCTGTAAACTAAAGAAGGCACTTTACGCACTGAAACAGGTCCCACGAGCATGGTACCAGCGACTTGATGCCTACTTTCTGCAAAACGGGTTCAGGAGGAGCCCATCAGATGCAAATTTGTATATCTTCAGAGAAGGAGGCAGGTGTATGATCGTGGTCCTTTATGTGGACGACCTTGTCATAACAGGAAACCATGAAGAGAAGATCTTGTAGACAAAGCATTTGCTAGGAAGAGAGTTTGAAATGACAGACCTCGGACTGATGCATTTTTGTTTGGGGATTGAAGTTTGGTAAGAGCCGAAACAGATCTTCATTTCATAGCTGAAGTATGCTGGAGAGATACTGAAGGCATTTGGCATGGCTGAGTGCAAGACAGTTGGTACCCCTATGGAGGTTGACGTGAAGCTCTCAAATGAGCATTCATCACCACTGGTGGACGAAGCGAAGTACAGAAGGCTTGTGGGCAGCTTGCTTGTGCAACACACGGCCGGACATCAGCTTTGCGACTGGTGTACTAAGCAGGTTTTCCAATAAGCCCCGGGAGAACCATTGGAGGGCAGGGATGCGGGTGCTGAAATACATCAAAGGCACACTTGATTATGGCATCACCTATACCAAGGGCAACATCTTGACCAGATTGGACAGGAGATGTGGACAGCAAGAGATCAGTGACAGGTTACTATTTCTCACTTGGATCTGGAGCTGTGTCATGGGTCAGCAAGAAGCAACCCGCAGTTGCTCTTTCTTCTACCGAGGCTGAGTACAAATCAACATGCTTTGCTTCTTGCGAGGCAGTGTGGTTGAGGAGGATTCTCGGGGACATGGGTGCAGTGTAGAACAAGCCTACGCAGTTATCATGTGACAATTAGAGTTGCATGGCGATTGCAAAGAACCCTGTGTTCCACGCTCACACAAAACACATTGGGATTCAATATCACTTTGTACGCGAGCTCATCATGGATGGAGAGGTCGACTTGGTGTACTGTCTGACTACAGAGAATGCTGCAGACATCTTCACAAAGGCTCTTGGAAGAGACTTGCTGGAGAGGCATCTTCATCGACTTGGCATTGGACCGAAAAGTAAGTTCACTTGCGGGTGGACATTGAGGGGGGGTGTTAGATATCAATGCTCCACTCTCATGTAACTATGCGGGAACCAGCTAACTCTACTTGTAAGCCCCCCTATATGAGGAGAAGGCATTTGACTAGCTCGTTTATCCGGTAGGTCCTGGTTTGGACACCAGATGGGGGCCATGTGTGGCTTGATGGCTAGACGGAGTTGGCACACTGCCAACTAGGCTACATGTAAGTGCGGGAAGGCATCCCATGACTGACCGCATTGAGGGTAGACGGAGCATTTTCCAGGGCAGCCTACTCTCAGGTTGCGGGGCTCGTTTGGAGTCCTAGATGATCTCGATGGCTGTGGGCCGAATGGTGATCGTAGGCCAGTTGCTCTATTTTGCGCACCGGTTCTATCGTGTGGCCAGTGGCCTATTTTGGGACCGACCCCTAGTCGACCGTTTTGGGCGGAGTGGGTCGGTCACCCAATTGAGCCCAACTGACTACGACTGGTGGCTATATAAGAGCAAGCCCGTGAAGCCCATTTCATCACTGGTTACAGCAACCCTGATTCCTTAGCATCCAGCCTCCGTCCTCTACTGTTTCCAGCATGCCATCGAAGCTTCTCTCACAGAAGCGCACGGTTGGGAGGCAGTGCCATCTATTGTATCAGTTCTACAGTAATCAAAATTTTGATTCTCCATACTATCTGTGTTCTCTCTTGCATACGAGATCCTGTTATCTATTGAGCACAGACATTGTATTGTTTTCTTACAAAGCCTTGATACCACTTGTTAGGCTTTATTTCATGCAACATATTGGAGCACACATGAAATGACAGGATGTTCATATGAGATGATAGAAGTGATAAGCGGTTAGAACTCAAAAAACTCACAGAATTACAGCTATGCACCAAAAACAAGGACAATGAAATTATCATAGCTCTATCTAATACCAGAGAAAGATTGAGACATATCCAACACCCAAAGTGACACTATATTATTGAAATAGAGTGATAAAGAAAAGACCGTGACCAACTGCCTCAACTATACTGAGTGTTTTTGGAGTTTACAAAGACTCTCTATTGGACCCTACAAGTAGCTGCCCTATATCAACTACACAACTAGGAAACTTTTGCTACAACCAACTCTCATTGAAGCTTTGTAGGCTCATAGTAGGACAACGAGGAAAAATTAGATGAGGTGCAACTATTTTGTAGAAGTCACAAGTTAAGGACTATGGACACAGCCACATCATGCGACACCACATGCAAGCCAAGCACTAGAGGGAAGATTCTCGACCAATCAAGCATTGCCTACATTACACCAACCAATGCCTGCAAGCTAAGTAGCATGTACTAATTGCATCTTCACGTCCATGCTAGAGAAGTTGGCCAACCAACGAAGACTTATCTTGAACCTTCAAAGGATTGAGCTCCCCCCCCAACCCCACCCCGTCGAACAAATGGGATATTGAGGATGACAATCATGACACTTTTCCACCTTGAAGAATTTATTGTATATACTTTACCCATGTGGGTCTTTATTATATATAATTTACCCACCTTTGGGTCTTTATATCGGGGAAAACACGTTATGATATTTATGAATTTTTGAAGGGTGTCCAAATGAAGAGAAGCCCTTTCACACTATAGATATGATGTTAACATGCCACAACTAATAAACATTGAGAAAATTGGGGCGAGTTTCCCTACTACGCCCAATTCCTTGTAAAGAAATACTCAATAAGTATTGCTATGATTTTTGGAGCTATATGCATGATTATTGTGATGATCTTTTGCTCATCTTTTGATGATAATGTGAATGGATTACTGATGTTTCCTTTTTTACTGTAATATTGCAAACATGTTGGTTAAAAATAAAATTCTAACCATTAAACCATCAAAATTTCCCTCTTTTGTTGTAGTGATTGATCAGCACAAAGTAGCCAAGATGGTAAGCAATGTAACTCAATAGAATAGTCGATATCTTAACAAGCCATGCACGTGTCCAAGTTTCATTTGTAGTTCGTTTCACAACACAACATGGATATGATAAGTTGATATTGCATAAATTTCATGTAACGATTTTCTTATACTTCCTAGGTTATTCTTAACAAATTGATATGTTTTCCCTTGCTATGTGCATGAGAATAATATTTGTGAGTGTAAGACTAGTCTCATTGACATATCAAATTATAACAATTTCATGAATTCATTTTCTGATACTTCTTGGTTTATTCTTAACACAATTGATATGGTTTCCCTTTACTACGTGCATGAGAATAATATGTGTGACTATAAAACTAGTCTCACCAACATATCAAATTCTAGTAATGTCCTCCATATCTTATGAGGATTGTTGTGGCACATTCTTGCACATGTGTCCCTAGTTCATTAATTAGTCTTTCTTATGAACATGTCCCACACACATTACGTTGACGATGCCTCTATTAGTGAGGAAATGTTATATTGAGGAAAGTGACTAGCCCCTATTACTATAATATAGTGAGGAATCCGTATGGTGTCTTCACATATAAAGATTTGAATTATTGTGGGACTATGCAAGCATCAATGAAATAAGTCCATAAAATATCCTAGGTTGGAAAAGTACACCATCAAAATGCGTTATTGTGTGCATGCCACTTTCTAGCCTAGTGATGAAATCTATTGTATTCTTAAAGCCTAGGAATATCATAAGTAGTCCCTTTCCTTATATCAAAAGGGCTATGCAATGCCGCCTCAATATATAACCAATGATATTTTATCTTCTTCTTTAGTAATATGGGTAATTCCCTTTCCAATATATTAAAGGATTAAGAGGAAGGAACGATCACGTCAAAATTGCATTTGTCCCACTACTTTCTATTTCATGGATTAGTAAACTTGTTGCATCACATAAGAGATTTCTAGCTTTTTCAAAAATAAACTTTGGGGATTGTTTAGCTATAGAAGAAAAATAACATTTGTACAAATAATTCAAGATATTGATAATTTTTTATATGTGGTGAAAAATAGTTGTCTAATCTTTTTTCATCTTGTGAAAGAAAGAGATGAGATATAGGTAGCTAATGGTTAATGCATGAGCTGAGTTGAAATTGCAGACAACTAGCCTGTTCAAGTTGGTTGTTTTCTATTGAAATAAAAGAAACATGTAATGATATAACATGCCTATGCGAAAATCCTACCATGCTCAAGTACCATTAGCATAAAGTGTGTTGTTTAAGTTAAATTTTAAGTCAAAAATATAGAAGGGGCCTTGCTAGGGGCAAGTCTAAGAGTTTTTAAGTTGAAACCATCGTGCATTACTAGAACATTATTGGAATTTTTTTTGGATCCATTCCTATCTATTGGAGAGGTTTTGAGGTAAGGCTAGTTTGAAGAGCAATGGATGGGCGTTTTGCTATCCATGTGCTCAAAAGGTGGAGGGTAGCAATCATTTTGTTGTGACATCGCTTCATTGATAGGTGGCCCTTAATAAATCAATAAGAGCTATGCCCAAGTCCAAGGTGAAGCATTTGTAGGGCTAAGCCCGCCCCCTTTTCTTCCCTTAGTATATATTTATCTTTAAAACAATGAGGGAAAACCACTATGGCCATGCTTTAAAGAAAGGAAGATACTTGAGGTATTACTGAAGAAAGGCAATCTTTAATGCCCATTGAAAGCTACCACATAATTGTTTAAACACTAACATGATTTCTAAGAGGTCAGCTGAACCAAAAACAAAGAAAATGGGACCCTCCGGTAGATTGGCAAAAGAAAACCCAACACCTTGTCCACAGACACTTAGAGAGCTTCCCTATGTATGCTAGTGGGGCTATCCTAGAGCTACTAGCAGGCAAGTCTTACAACCCCATGGAGGGCTAGAGTTGGGTGAGCATGCTGGCCTGGCATTGCAGCTCTAGCCCAGCATCCCGAAATCTCTGGATTCTAACCCAACACTACAATGCCAAGGCATTGTGATTGGCCTACAGAATTAGACCTTGAAGTGATTGAGTGATTGGCTGAAATAGCTTGCGAAAGCATTGTTGGGTGTCATTACTCCTGCTCGGGAATCAGAGAAGGGACATATGCTAGTTGAGCAGTGCTAGCGTTATTGTGTCAGCCCTTGGGTGAGTGTTGGGAGTCCCTTATTTTGTTAGCACACAGTGGGATGGGAATAGGATAGAAATATGCATGGGACTACTTGGGACCACCTTTTCCCATTCCCATCCTATTTCTTCCCATGTGCTAAGCCCCTTAGAAGGCTACCCAGAGGGCAGGCCAAAAACTTGGTTCAAACAGTCGCTTTGCGAGATCGGTAGCTCTCACACTTGAGACACATGCAACACGTTTGGCAAGGTTGAGGCAAGACGGAAGGCAATCAGATGCTTGTACCGAAGAGTGTGACAAACTTTAATACAAAAATATTCCAAACCCATGGTAGCCCCATCCATGTGCTAAGGCCCTTAGGAGGGGCAAAAAGGGCGGAAAAGTAAGGTGAAGCACAGGGCGACAAGTCAAACTCAAAGGATATGTTTGAGAAGAAAAACAGCCTCGTCCTTTATTGTAAATGCAATGGAAACCATTCATGATGTATCATCACTGATCTTTCCAAGATGAAGAAGACGGTGGCTTCGCTTCAATCCTTCCCCTCCCAGGCCTCCCTCTTCTCTTTCATCTTCCCCCTCCTCGCTTTAATGCTCTCCCTCGTTTCTTCCAGAACCATCAACAATTGCACCACCGTCTCTGAGCAGATCGTCGGACCTTATTGGGTCAGCGAGGACATCCATAAGGCCGACCTTCGGAGTGATCTCCCTCACGGCGTTCCCCTCAACCTCACCTTCCGGGTTATTGACGCCGCCAGAAGCCTTGACGACGGCCAGTGCGTCGCCTTAGCTGGTGCCAGGGTAGATCTTTGGCAGTGTAGATACGACGGTCTGTACAGCGACGAGGTCGTTCAGAGGACGAAGGGCGAGAAGTGGCTGCGAGGCTATCAGATCACCAACGAAACCGGCTACGCGCAATTCTACACAATTTTTCCTGGTAAAGCTGTTGCAACCAAATTATCTGCCACGCATTGACCTTGTGAGCCAGCATACCCGAATCCACATCTCTGTGTTTGTTTCCGCAGGTTGGTACAGGAGGCGAACAGTTCATGTACATCTCCGGGTTCGTCTTTACAACGAGGGCGGCACCGTCTCTTACGACGCCACAACGCAGCTCTACTTCGACGATGAGTTAACGGACAATATCTTCGAGGAAGTGTACCCGTACAACGCTCGAGGCCAAGCGCGGGACATGCACAACAGCGGTGATCACTTCTTCACGAGGAACAACCTTCTAAATCTTTCCGGCAGCCACAAGGAAGCAAGCGGTTACAGCAGTAGCGTTGATCTCAGCGTGCCATTCCTGCCAAGGACTCGTTTGGAGGAAGGCGTGCTGATGGGCGGTCATCCTGATCGTGGCATCGTTGCTTGACTTGACTACAAGGAGTGTGGGTCCTTCTTGATGGGTATAGTTACTTGATATAAGTCCCTCTAGCTCTAGTTAAGGATTTTTACGCCTCTTGTGTTGCGTGCGTGTGGAGTGTGTGTGTGTTCGATCACCGCCCTCAACACGACCGGTTGAGGGTTGAGTGGAGGTGAGGTTATTAAAAAAAAGTATGTTATATCCCTCAATGTGAACATTTAACCCTGAAAATATATACCGTACACTCCTTTCTTGTGAACGGATAGATGAAATATAGAAAATAAGGGCTTAACTCTAATGGTGGATGGAATGCTACTTTACTTAATAACTTTTACCAAGTTGAACTTTATTCTATACAATGGTTTGAAAGCTTTTGAAAAGAAGGGATAGTTGAAATATAGAAAATAAGGGTTTAACTCTAAGGGTGGATGGAATGCTACTTTACTTAATGATTTTTAAGTATTTTTGACCAAATTGAACTTTATTCTATACAATGGTTTGAAAGCTTTTGAAAAGTAAATGCTATTGTCATTGTAAGCTTAAAGAATGACCATTTTATGCAAAAAAGATACGGGATTTTTTGTTAAGACTACTTTATGCTAATTAAGCTATTTTTATTGCCCTGCTCTAGTTGGGCACATGCAAGTTGCTTAGCTTCTCTTCCAAGTACTTCTAGTTGAACAAAACTATTGCACACCATATGGAGACATTTTGTATTACTACATAAATACAAGTGGGTTAGTGGCCTTTGTGCTCCTCATATGAGGTTTCAGAGGTGGGTCAATGAGATCCCAACATTTGTATTATTATAAAAATACATGTCACTGGTCATCTCCATCCATGATGGGGGCATGGAGCTGGGGAAGCAATATGGAAGTGCTTCCCCTGATTTGCAATCCACATGCTCTCATCATAGTTGGCATGTTGGATGGATTTTGAGTGGCATACTCTTGTTAATCCCCAGCTGGAAGCCACATTTCTGACCAATTAGCGACATCTTCAATAAGATAAGATGTAAGCTATTTTGTAGCTTGACTGCACAAGTTCTTAAGGATTTGGCAAGTGTCTTCTAGATTCCTCATATAGGTATAAGCGCTATTATCCAACAAGAGAGTGTCCTTCCCATCTAAAAGGTTGTCGATTTTCATAGAGCACGGGCTTTTCTTGAGGCTGAAGCACAAATGCATGCTCTTTCACACAAGGGCCCTACCTTTTCCCTCATGCAATAGGTCCAAATGAACACTTGATAAATAGAAAAAAAACCATTCTAAAAATCTTATAGCATCATGTCAAATGAAAAGCATGATGCACTTTCTTGTGGCATTTCCACACTCTTCATATTTTTGAAAAAACAACGGTTTTCATGACTTTTGTTCACAGGTTCCAATGACATGCCATTCATGTCTAGAATCGATGCCTTGTTGTCCTTCAATTAGGGTGGACATGAGTAGATTTGGATTGTCTCATAAGAAGCTACATCATTGCCAAATCCTATCATGACATGTGGAGATGTAGCATCTTGTGGAGGGGGAACATCTCCAACCCTATCACATCATGTGGAGGGGCAACATCTCCAATTCCTATGACATTGAAAAGTTATTAAATTTATGGCATAACATTACAAATGGAATATTTTATTTTATTTTTCAAAGTAGGTTGAGAACTCGATGCACATAGCACTTCAAATTAATAGTTGGAAAGGGGATGCATATTGGGCAAGAGAAATGAATACATTTGGCAAAGATAATTGGGAAGGGGGCACAATTGGCAAGGCAATGATGGTGTGGGAGTACAAGCTTGACTTTTTAATGTCTAAGAAAATTGCAATTTCTTGTGGGCTCTATGTTTTGATTGTTCACTATTCTTAAGTAGTGATTGCCCCTTTATTTCCTTGTAGTTGATGTGGTAGTAGGTGTCCTTTGCTTTGTGCATTCACTGTGCAACAAACAAGCACAATTTAGAAGATCAAACCTACTATCAACAAAGTAGTAAGAATAATTTGATATCTAGCCTCTCTGGATTGAGCAACAACATTAATGTTTCATTTTGTAGGAGATAGGCTGAGGATAGGCCTTGCCTCATCTTTCTACCCTTCTTCACTACACTTTCCAAGGTCATTTCCCACTCTTCCATCCTCTCAACTGTCGAGTCTATAGTAGCATTGCTACCCACTTAGGTGGTATCTTAATCATCCACAACCTCTTGTAATTCTTATTACATTCCATCATCTAGTCACCATAATTCACAATTTTTCAGACATTCCATCATCTAGTCACCAAGAACTAGTAACTTAGTAGTTATAGGTATAGTAACAGTGTTCCCTTCAAGTTTAATTGATATGGTGATTGCTGGGAAAACTAAAAAGAAAATATTTGAGACAGTAATAGGATCACTAAAAGACTTCCCTAACATGGAGGGTTGACTATTTGGCTTATATGGGAACTCAGAGCATTTGAGGTTGGCATAGTTCACGCTGAAGAATTCTAAAGACTTGTCTAAGCTACAAGACATGGGAAGAAAGTTTGATGTTCAAGTTCTCATTAGATAGCAATCTCAACATTTATTATTTAGTGAAGAAGAGTTTCAAATCCTTAGTCATCATGAGAAAGAGGTTAATGATAAAGTCATGATGGCCAGCCTCAAGTTTGATACAAATTTTTTCTTGGCTTAGTATTTATATTTTGAATGATTAAATATAGTTAGTTAATGTTCATTTATTTTTGAGTGCAGTACAATTATATCTTGATTTCCTACAATAGTAGGGAAGTGTCTATACATCATAGATGCCCTCCTTTCTACATGGCTCAATAATAAGAAAAAGTCCATAGGAGATGTTTGTACCTGGCTGTAATCTCTCAATATGGACGGTGTATGAGTTATTATTATGCCATATCATGAGGAGTAAGTGGCATCACAACCTTATATTTACTTTTTTTGGAGGTAAGATGTAGTAAAATAATAAAAATTCTTAATTGGCCATGCACTTCACGTTGGAGTTTGGTGACTCTGTACCTTCAAGTGAAGAAATGTTATTTTGCCAATTCAATGGCAAAATATCATGGCAATGTGTTAGCTTAAGTGTACTTTTAATGCCTTATAACTTTCATGGTATGTACCTTGTGCAATGCACGTATTCATTTTGTTGTATGTTATGACAGAAAAGTCTACATCAAAATTAATGAGTGACTTGGAGAAAGCAATGGACTTATAAAGATACAAGGTTGTAGAGCAAAAAGATGTACACAATTATGGGTGGAGAGTGTGCTACAACTGCAAGTTTCTGCTCGATGAAATATTTGAATTAAAGGGCTAACAATCCTCAATGTCAACATATTTTGATGTAGAACTATATGCATTTGTGGCTTATACCATTCGATACGTAATTGCTCAATCTACAATTCAAGTAAAGTAGACACCCAAATCTGCATCAAAGGCTCCAGAGGAAGTAGAGATTCAATATATTCCCAAAGCTTCACAGCTTTAAAGGAGTCCACGCCCAAAGCATTAGAACCAAGTCCACGAGTAGAAGTAGAGATTCAATCTCTACACCTGAAGCATCATAGCCTCCAGAGGAGTCTACGCCCAATGCATCATAACAAAGACCACAAGTGGAAGTAGAGATCAAATCTATGCCCAAAGCATTACACTTTCTAGAGGAGTCTATGCCCAAGCATCACAATGGAGTCCACGAGAAGAAGTAGAGATTCAATCTATGCCAAAACCATCATGGCCTCTAGGGGAGTCTATGCTCAAAGCATCACAATCGAGTCCACACTCGAATGTAGAGATTCAATATAGGCCCAAAGAATCACAACCTCCAATGGAGTCTATGCCCAAACCATCACAACCGAGTCCATGGTTGGAATTAGACATTCAAACTATGCCCAGAGGAGGAGTCCATATACGGCCAAAGAATCAAGGCCCCAAGAGGAAGAGTCTACTCCCAAAGCATCACAATGGAGTCCATGGCAAGCATCAGAGTCAACTTCATTGTGAAGCATGTAGATGAGTTTATTCTAAAGTAGCCAAAATTTTATTGGCAAGTGATGCATGTAGATGGTCTTATTACAAAGCCACCCAAACTTTGTAATAAAAATGAGGGGCATTTGTTGCTTGTTTTCATTGTCTCATGATGTTATTTTTGTTAATTATGTTAAAAGTGAATACATAAGGGGCATTAAGTCATGGATACATAAGGGGCATTTATCATGGATACATATTAAATGTGTGATGATGGAAATAAGAGCATCTTTTAGTAAATTTTATTATATAAAATGTCTCATGATAAGAATCTATAATTATATCAATTCGATCACTTTATTTCATAGATTTCACTATGTAGTCTCACATTCTGGTTTTGCACTTGTTACCTCACACTATCTAGTAGAGTATTATCCTAATGCCATCATAGTTACATATCATCCTCTCTCACTTTATATCTGAGAGTTACTTACCATCATCATAACAACATCTCATCCTCTCTCAATTTATTTAAATGATTTACTTTATTCGAAGTCTAATTTATTATATACGTTAAATGTCTCATAATAAGAATATAATAATTATATCGATCACTTTATCTCATAGATTTCAATGTATTAAAAATCTTTCATCTCACATTACAGTCTTCCATATATTACGTCACACTATCTAGTGGAGCATTCTCTAACCATCATAGTGACATCTCATCCTCTCCCAATTGGATATATCCAATCACTTTATTCTAAATCTTTCATCTCACATTATGGGTCTACACTTCCTTAAATTCCTCTCTGAGTCCTTCTTCTATTTCACCTCGAAGTTCTGCTCTCATTACCATTCTCCTATCCTTAGCGTTACTCCTTCCTTCTTCTTCCATCTCGCCTTGGAGTTTCGCTCTCATTACCATTCTCCTATCGTTGCGGCCTTACTCTTGCACTCTTATTCCATCTCACCTTGGAGTTATGCTCTCATTACCATTCTCCTATCCTCAGTCTTACTAGCACTATCTGTTCCTTCATGCCTTGAAGTTCCTCTGTCATTACCTTCTCTTATCCTAAGCCTTATTGGACCTCACTTTCTCTTGTTCCTCCTTCCATCTTCCCTTAGCTCAACACTTCATGGATATTTTTGAAGTCATCTCTTCCATGGATCGTGGAGAATGAGGTGAATAGAGCGCTCAAATAAAGAGAGAACACGCTCCACTCATAGAAGTTGAAAAAGATAAGTTTTCTCTTCAGAAGCCCTAGAGAGGGAGGAGAGAGAGAAAAAATACTTGCGTGTACTACCAAAATAAATACTTTAATTTCATACAGGAGAGAAATAGTAGAGTTTCTAAGTGAGGTAACTACTCATTGCACTTGTCATGGGAGATTTCCACCACATGAAGGGCAAGCCATACGGAACCAAGAAAGTGCTATCCAAGAAAATTTTAATAATTTTGTATTTCTCTTCTGTAATTGTAACTACATTGACCATGACAAGATGGTGGCAGCATAGGACTGGGTTGGATCTCTAATAGAAATAGAAAATGCTAATGCCTTCCAGTGACTATAATGTGGAACTACTTAAAGGTTCTTGCTAACACCATTAGTAAGTATTATGAGAGTTTACAACTACTTTTGATATTTTGATATAACGTAACTGTGTCACGTTAAATTTTATCATTTTGATTTTATTTGTTTTTAAAAACTCTTAAAATTTGTTTGCTTTTATGTTTTGATTTGTATTTTGAATAGTGGGTTTTTTCTAAAATTTTATCCAAAAAATTGTCCAAAAGTACCTATAAAAATGAATTTGGGCATTGAAAAGTCCAAAATTAATGAAATGTATGTTGTATATAGATCTTTCCAAACCTTTTTGGTTTCAGCTAGCTTACAGAGTGATTCTTACAGTTCCTATCGCTCCAAGTCTAATAAATTGCCTTTATCGTGAAGATCCTTGTTTGCCTTTGAGGCTCTTGAGTAGAAATATGCATTGCAACAATGGTGCTATTTCCTAAATATACTAATTGTCCTACTTGGTCTCTACACACCTCACTTGCTTGCATAACCATTTTCTAAGCATTCTTCAATTGATTGTAATAACCAAGCAACCCAACATGTCCATTGCCAATAAACCAATCAAGCTCATGCATTGTATGAAAAGAGGTATCTTTTGGATGGCTGGATCTATAGGATACAAGAAACCCTCTACCCAAATGTCAAGATGCTTCTTTCCTTGCAAATGAAGACTGTGGAGTTTAGAAGCTCCCCTCAATGGGCCCTCAATCCCAAACTGCATGTGCTTGCATATTCAACCTCCAAATCTAAGTGAACGTGGTACATTTTGGAGACGTCCTTGAATGGTGCCATGAGTAAAGGAGTGTAGAGGAGTCGAGTAGCAAGCATGGAGAAGGAGCAGGTGTGGAGAAGAAAGCATGAAGGAGCAGCACATAAGAGGAAGGAGGGTGAGGAGGAGAGGGATGGAGGGAGGAAGGACCAACAAATGAAGAGGAGGAGGGATGCAAATGTGGAGGAGGAGGGAGGGGGGGGACTAGCAAGTGTGAGTAGGGATGGAGTAGGAGGGAGGGGGAGGAAGGGTAGGCATACAAGAGCTGGCATTTCAAGTCCTAGTGAGTGCAACACAATGACCTTGTATGAGTAAGCAAACAAGCTTGGGATCATGTTGTATCGAGGGGGAGTAATATTGTTGGTTGTGTTCCCTACAGTTCTTGGCATGGTGAAAAGAGTGGGTGTGCAGTGGAGCCGATGACGAGGGGAGAAGATGAGTGGATGAGAGATGGAGGAAGGAGCATGGAGTAAAGTAGTAGAGCAAGGGTGGATGAGAGATGGAGAAGGGAGCATGGAACAAAGTAGCAGAGTCGAAAAGATGAGAGCAAAGTAGCCAAAGCATATTTGGCCAAGTCCATGGTTAAATACACTCTAATATGAATGAGCCACCTTAAATTAATCAAAATTTAAGCCATTGTGGGGATTGGAGGCCTGATGGTGTCATCCAAATAATCATGAGCCATCTTAATAAGCCACCTTATATTAATCAAAATCTTGGCCATCATGATGATTGGAGGCCTAGTGGTGCCATCCAAATAATCATGAGCCATCTTTAATTAATCAAAATTCGAGCCACCAATCAATCACACTCGAGTAGTGCTATATTTTCTAGGCATTCTTTTCCATGCAAAGCTTCATCAAAAGGCCTTACAAAATAGTAAAATTTGGCATCTTATTAAAGGCAAGGGCACCATGGTGACTGGGACTAGATTGCTTGTTTTGCCCCAATTTAAAATAATTGTCGGCATGCAAGCCCATCCAATAATAATCATGAGCCACTATTTTATATCATGCTACTGCAGTGATTGGTAATTAGCTACACTAGAAATAATCTAGAATTGTTTTCCCCCAAAATAAGTGCATGCAAGACTGGCATGCAATCATGTGCCACCAGGGTGATTGGTAAATAACTACACTAAACATAATTAGTACATCCAAATGATCATGAAGAAGCCACCATGCTAGTGATTGGTGAGCATGGTGGTAGTATAGTATAAGCGGTCTCACAATTTAGGATTGCAACTAGCAAGGTGGTAGTACAAGATAAGTGGTTACCAGCATAGTGGTTGGTTGCAGATGATATATGGGCCCTTGATGGGTCCTCTTTAGGGGCAAGGGCCATATCGGCATGCCCTATATGTCTAGTGGCATGTTGATATGGCCCTTTCCCGTAAAGGGGGCTCCTGTAGGGCCATATCAACAATTGCATTTATACAAGATATTTTAAATTGCAGCCAATGCGATGACTGGTTGCACATGATAGACCATCTAGGATTCATTTCCACTAGCACTGTGGTTTCCTTCGAAATTATTACAAGATGAATGTGGTCACGAACCCAGTGGCTTAACAAGATAGATGGTATAGATTTTATTTTTTATATATACCTTTGTAAGACTAGAACACATCCAATCATTTGAGATTACTAAAAAAGCACGGTGGGCTTGATATTTACAATAAAAACCTAGCCTAGTGGTTGTAAAACAAGCACGGTGGGGATTTACTACTTGGGATTTACATTAAACAAGTGCAATGGTTATAAAACAAGCATGGTGGGTTTGGCATTTATCCTTCTTTCTAGGATATGTGGAGTACATTTTCCTTACAATGCATTTTCTTGTACTATCTTAGTCATCCACTACTCCAAGACGCCCCATGATGTGTCATGCATGCTAAATCCATTTTGAAGACACTCTTGCCCTTATTTCATCCATATATAGCTTGCAACTGGAACTTCAATAGCTCTTACTTGATGAGAGTACACAAATGTTTGATGACTCTGATGTAAAAGTTTGTAATTGTGGCCTCTCTAGGATGTTTTTTTGTATCAAATAGTTCCATCTACTGCATCCCACTTCCTGTGTTCCCCAATGATTTATAAATGCTTTCTCAACCTTATGCTTGGGCTTGCTACATTATAACACAAAGTATGGGTCATCTTCCTCATCCTCCCCAGAGTCAGCAATAATTGTAAAGTTATCCCCCTCTTCCAGATAGTCAGTGAGGTCATCAAAATACTCCCAACACTGTGTGAGCCATCATTTGTCTCTCCATTGTTTGTCACTCCATCTTCATGTAGAGGAAAAACTTGAACTGTCTCCCATCTCTTCATAGTTGCAATGTCCTCACAATTGTCATGATCCCCTATGATGCACGCACTACAGAAACAAGAAAGTTTTCTTATTTTGAGTATGTGGTTGTTTGAAAATCCCCATATGTTGTGAAAACTATGAGTTCCTTTAATGGCCTCACAATTGTGTCTAGTTCTCCTTTGCAGTTATTCACTTTCAATTCATGGAACACTCTATGCACGACACTATTCGTGAGGCTTTGTCTACTATATGTTGATTGTGCCCCTATGGAGAGGTTGGTTGTGAGCCATGTAATAGCATCATGGGCATCATTGAGATTTTCTTGGGGCATGTTAGTTGGTGTCCCATTGGTGTTTGAACAAAGCTCACTTAATAATAGCACCATATCCATCATGTTTGCCCTTGCCATGGCTAGACCCAAAGAAATTCCACGTCATGTTTAGACCGGTCAGGGATTTAAACATTGAGGCAAAGTAGAATCCATGGGCTAATTTAAACTGAGAGGAATCTCCATTTGACCACACCCAATGTTGTTTTTTAGTTTCTTGTACATGGGTATCATCATTTTTTAGCCATTTCAATTGTAATAGAAAAGCATGATGCACAAATAATGTGTTGTGTTCCCTATCATCCAAAATGTAGAAATGGTATGTGCATTGCACTGACTTGGACTCTGAGTCAACTCTGACTCAGCAAGAAAATTGGCATCAATCATACAAGAAACAAGCAAATGAATGCACGTGACATGCACTATAATTGGTACAAGGTAGAAGTGAGCACTCTACATCTAACTTGTTCTTGAAATGAGTAATTTTCTCCAAAATCCATGACAAAGACAATAGTGTCATAGGGAAAATTAGCAAGGCACTTTTTGAACTACTTATCTTGCTAGTATAGCTGGCCATGAAATTCTGAAGCCTGTATTTTGGGATGGATTAAACCAAGTGCTCTACAAGCTCCCTTAGCTGAGTGCTCCTATGTAATAGTTGTGTGACAACAAAAAATGATATTTTGTTTTGAAACCTGTGGGAGGATTTGTGGGGCCTACAAGGTGACAAAAGCTAGCCACAGAGACAAAGAACCAAGAAGCGTGACGGAGAAGTTGGTGGCGGGAGACGGCTCTTTGCGGCGGCTACTCTCATTGCAGCTTGTCAATCTTTTGATGTCGACTACTTTATTTCATGTAATCATTAATGTGGATTTGACACTAATTAGAATAATTAGTGAAAATGATTGCAAATGTGATTATGAGTGGAGTGCATCATTGTAAATACCATGGGTATGAATTATAAATACCTTGGTATAGGGATAGAATGGTTTGAGAGATATATTATTTGCTTTGTAATTGGGAAAATAGAAATGAGTCATGTATTTTGAGTGGGCCAGATGACTGCATGGGCTCCATAATGTACTAAAATAATATGGAGAGCACATGCTAAGCACATGGAGGGCATGCAGAGGAGTGTGAAAGAGTGCAAAGTCAAGAGGAATCCTTCTAGAATTCCAAGGTGGTATATGGAGGATGTTGACATATGGAAAAGAGAGGGTCCCTATGGGCTCCAAGGGGAAAGACTCTTGACTTTCTCAATTTTTAAAGAGTCATGAGGATCTTGTGATGGGACACTCGTCAAAATGTGCCCAAAAGGACATTTGATGGTGACCCATGTCCTTACGTCACCAGGGGGTGAAGAAATTTACTGGCTGAAAATGTAACAAGGTGAAGGAGGGTGAGAATTGCTCTATAAAAGAGACCTCTCTCCTCCCTCTCCAGCATTTGGTTCTTCCCTTCATAGTTATGCCATCACTTGTATCTAGATTTTCCTATCTTTTCCCTTCTCCCTAGAGCATTAGGCTCTCTCACTTTATACCCCTCTTCTTGCTTTTGACGTTTTGAATAAAGTTCATGCTTCCTTTTCCTCATCCTTCTTCCATCTCCTCTCTCCTCGCTCTAAAGCTCAGTGTACCCACATGAGTAAGTTATTTCTAGATCTGTGTTAAGGGTATTCTCTACTCCCTTGGGCGACCTCAATTTGCCATGTATCTGGGAAGCTACTTCTCTGCTGAAGGAGATCGTTGCCCTTTCCATAACTGCAGTTGGGTATGGACAGTTTTGACAGTCTTCCATAAAATGGTCATAACTTTCTACTCCGAGCTCCGTTTTGAATGAAACTTATATCAAAGTCTTTGTCTCTTCAAGATATATTTATTGATGTATTCATATATTTGTTTCATTTAGTAGAATAGAACTTATTGTTGTCTGAGTGGTCGGGTCTATTGTTTGGAGCAGTTTTGAGAACCTTTCGTAAAACCGTCATAACTTTCTGTTCCAAGCTCCGTTTTGAATGAAACTAATATCAAAATCTTCGTCTTTTCAAGATATATCTATTGATGTATTCAAATATTTGTTCCATTTAGTAGAATAAAAGCTATTGTTATCTGAGTGGTCGGGTCTGTTGTTTAGAGCAGTTTTGAGAACCTTTCGTAAAACCGTCATAACTTTATGTTCCAAGCTTCGTTTTGAATGAAACTGATATCAAAATCTTCATCTTTTTTAGATCTATGTTTTGTCCCAATCGTCCCATTTAGCCAAATCAGCCCTTTTAATTCACGCCTTTCACATCAGTTCACATTGTGTTGAGTCAAAAGATGTTCTTCCAACAACGGCTCGCCCTTACTTTTGGGGCTGACCGATTAGCTCAAATCAATGCTTTCCCTCAGCCTTTCTTATTTCCAATTCTAGAGTACAACCTCACCTTTGATGTCTATATCTTTGTTTTGATCTGAGAAGATAGAGAGTGAGTGTCTCTTTAAGCTTCATCTAATGCCCAAATCTCTTCTCTCTTCTTCAATTTGTGGGTTGAGACGTGACCAAAACCAAACCCCCAGTTTTGTGTCACAGTAGCGTTCTCCTTTTTTCTAATCCTTCAACATTAACATGTTCAAATCTACTCTATTTTAGAGGAGCAGGGTTGTCTTCTCTCATTTTTTTTGGATTGACATCCTCTTGCCTCTTCTTCAGAGTACCATGCGTGCATGTTGCCTCATTTTGTTTGTAGGAAGCTCAAGTAGTAAATTCAAATGAACAATTTCTTCCACATATGTGTAAAGCAAGTCTTTGTGAAACAACTAAACCTATATCTACACACATATTCAAAGAAAATGATTAAGACATGAACCCAAACTATGAAAGCTAATGAAGAACTATAACTTAATTGTATGTATAGAAAACTTCATAACGGTTCCTCATCATCCCTACAAGGCTTGTTGAGGACCATGAGATATTTACATGTTGAAAGCATAGACACAAAGACTACTTGGAGGAGCCTAAGCTCTTTATATGCTAAAATCATACACACAAAGAGTACCAAGCTTCTTGTAAATTCCTAGACAACTTGCCATGGTTGGATACAATTAGGATAAGCCAAGAGAGTCTTAGCTATCCACTCGATCCTCAAGTCATTCAGGAATCATCACCAGCAGATCAGAGGTAGACAATTGAGCTGATTGCTCTGTGAAGAAAGAAATGAGCCATGATGAAAGTTCCACTAATTGACAACTACTAGAAACTATCATCTCCATACATGGCTCCGCGTGGAACAAAGTTGATCCATGTCTTACTAAGCTAAGGTTTTCTATCCTCAGACATCCCCCTAAAACTGAGGTTGAGGCAAAGACCATGAGCTTTGAAAACAAAAAACTCCACCATCATAGGGTTGCACAAAACAAAATTGCTTCCCTAAAAGAGATGATGGAATAAAACCAAACCAAACCAGTCTCCCCCCCCACCCCCAATCAAAATAAATGAAGGAGAAGGCAAAACCAATTTAGAAAAGACTCATCATTCACTGCCAAAGATGGAGATATACAACGAAAGTTGAAACAACCCATAACACATCTTTTGCCAAGACATATTCAAAGCTTCTTTATTCAAAATAAACAATGAAAACGAAACTAAAAGGCCCAGCCATCATCGATTGCGCTTGGGCCACCAAGACATAGAAGCCAAAAAATCCTCTATGAGATGAGTAGAATTTTTCTAGATTTTCTCTTTAGCAGCAATATCGGCAATAGTCTTTAGTGTGCCCTAGTTTGTCAAAGTAATCACAATGCATGGGCTTTTTCATCCCTCTTCTTATTGGTGACACCATAAGCATCTTCTTCATTCACGTCAATGGCTTGATGACGTTCATTCCTTTCTTCCTGCTAGTGACAACATAGACCTCTTCTTCATTCATGTCAAGGCTTGATGATGCTCATCATCAGCGTTCACTCAAAGTATCCTTACTGTCTTGTCATATATAGAGGGAAGATTGGAAAGAAGTACCACGTTCGAGTCATCATCTTTGACCTGAACTCATAGATTTGCTAGCTGACAAAGAATTGTCCTCATCCAATTCAAGTGCTCTCCGAGTCTCAGCCCTTCCTTTATCTATAGGCTAAACACCTTCTGGTTGAGGAGAATTTTGAGTTCTCCAATCATGCATGTCAATAGAAATCCAGTTCTCACCAACATTCTCCATGAAATCCAAATGATGATGGAATTTAGACCCTAGAGCACGGCCCAAAATACCAAGTGGTCCTTCATTTTTGCTCTCCCAAAAACTAGATTTTTTTAAAGCCTTGATTATTAGTGGGTTTCTTCTCAGTTGCTACAACAACAACCCACAAAACTTGTTCCATGAAGTAAAGCCTTACTTTGGGCTGCCATGTAGCAAAATTTATACCAATAAACACCATCTTTGTTCTTGATTCGGACTTGGATCCCATCACTTCTCCTGCTTTGATACCAACTGTGAAAGCTACTAAACCTATCTTTATACACACACATACAAAGAAAATGATTAAGAAATGAACCCAAACTGTGAAATCTACAAAAGAACTTTATTGCATGTAGAGAAACTCAGCTAAAAATTGCATCACGGGTCCTCCTCATCCCTATAAGAATTGTTGGAGGACCATGAGATCTTTACATGTTGAAAGCATATGCACAAAGACTACCAAGATTCTCAAGATAGTGCGCCATGGCTAAATAAAAGTAGGATAAGCGAAGAGAGTTGTATCTATGAGCCCGATCCTCAAATCATAGAACAATCATTGCCACCATTAGTAATAGCCAATGGAGCTAGTTATGCCATGAACAGAGAAATCAGCCGTGATGAAACTTCCTAATTGTCAACTACAAGAAACTACCAGCTCCATGCAAGGTTCCATGTGGAACAAAGATGACCCATGTCTTACCTCTCACCAAGCTAAGGTTTCCTATCCTCGAATAGTATTTGATGTTTTTAAATGCATAGCCTATATAGTCATAATAGTATTTACAATAGTTTAATTATCTCATTCAACATGTCAATTGTGTGATGATTTGATCTCAATTTCAATTTTAGAATGTGTCCATTGTTTAGACACCAAATTTGTTAGATTATGTTATTTATATACAATATATCCCCTAAACTTTATAAAAAATCATTCATGCTTTGTCCATATAGAACTAAACTTTGGCACATCTAGTTCTTCACCTAAGCTATGGAAAATATATAGGGAATGTATACTTACAATTCATCCAAAATGTATTCTTGATTTTGTGCCTTCCATGCCAAGAAGTACAAAATGCCATTGTAGAGCATCTATATGCATGAAGGAATTTTCCATCTTATTTTTTAATATTGTCAAAATTTTCTATGCCTAATTAAAAGTTTGAAACATTTTCCAAGATTTGAAACTCTTATGGGAAAAATGTTACATGGTAAAGGCCAAGATTGTCCCATTCACAATTTTCTTTAAGGTTCCTTATCATCTCATTTCAAAATTTCATGTAGATAGGAGACTTAAGAGTTTTGACATATGCCATGAATCTTGAAAAAAGAAGATAACATTTATCAAATTTCTTGCCTTCAATTGCTTCCCAAACCTCATACAAATGGTCATCCACATTTACAAAAAGAGAACATGTGTTAACATGGAAACCTCATCATCTTTTCAAACAATAGTTTTGGCGTCTTTCCTCCACAATGGTACCAAAACTTTATGTATATGCTGGATTCTCTGACTTAACCACACTGATTACCCAAGACAACTACACAATGTTGGAGGCTTGAAAGGTGGAAAGTATAGCCATGTAGTGCCAAACCAAACCTAAGTTTTCATCATCATAGTCTACCATCAAATACCAAAAAGCTCTCACACTAATAGTTGTATCCCATGCCTTTTAGTGTTCCCATCAACAACCAACCATTACTCAATACAACACAAAAACTAAATGACACAAGATCAAGTACATCAAACATTTCAGCCTCGAAGTTCCATGCATAGTCTTTTTACTTTCTATGACATATGAACTTGCAATGTAAGATAATACCCATATCCCCTCATCTTTACTCTTCACACCATGTCATTCCAATGAATACACCATGGGATACTTAGTTTGAGGATTCAACCCATAGGATAAACTAACATAATCATAAAATCTCATCTATTTTTGCCATTTTGATAAGAAAATATTGAAGATATGATATGTTGTAGCACCCTTTTTCTTTTTTTTTAAACAATAAATTTATAGATTTAATATTAATAAAAAGAAAAATACAAGCAAGAATACAAAAATTGGGGGTACTCCCCATAGCCTACAGCCAGCTGGCACAAAACACATCAACGTCGACCCAAGTCTACAAGATAGTCACTGAACACCTCATCCCCTGTCTTATCGTAGCCAGGGTTGTCTTGGTCAGATTCCAAATGGTCTCTACCCTCATTCCTACACTAACTGAAGACCCAAACACTAATTTGTTTCTCACACACCAAATACCCCAACTTGCGACCCCGATATATGGCCAACACGCAAACAAGGTTGAAAGGGGGTTCTTCGTCTCTCCTAGCAATACTAGCGTCCACTTTGCGTATAAGTTGAATTTGTCCATCATTCCAATTGTTTTGATCAAGCCGGCCATCTTATTCCATACCCTCTTGGCCATCACGCAAGACCAAAATAGGTGTAACACATCTTCTATAGCATAGCCGCCCTGCCGTAGAGCAAGCAGAGGGAGTTGATATTCTTCCACTTTGAAATGTGCCCCCTCAGGGGCAGCCATTTATGTAGGACCTTCCAAAGGAGGAAGCTTCCTTTATCTGCTTTGCATCCTCCCTATATCCTTCCACCATATGGGAGCTCTCCTCAGTTTCCATTTGGCATTTAGGTGACCCCCCATAGAATAATTTTCCACTAGACTTAGGTAAACCACTTTGGCTAAAACCTCTTGAGTCCCAACTTACCCACTACCCCATTGATTTACCTGCTAATCAAGGCCGAGATGGTGTTAGAGGGACAATCTCGCCCACCGCCTCATGCACTTGATGAAGGACTCTCCACTTGTTGCTACTGAGGTGGAATTCATCCACAATCTACCTTTTGGGTTTCCAAGAGGCTAAGCGCCAGTCTCATATGTAAAGCCAACATCTCAGGCCTTTATTGTGCATGCCTTGGATTAGAGGAAGATCTAGAAAAGCCACAGGCTTATCATTCACAGAAAATGCCCAACTCTACCAAATACTCTCTAGCAAGCTTGCATCCCCTCTTAGGTCATCTCAGCCTTTCTACTACATCACATGGCCACTCAATTTCCATGCCTTAATGAAACCAGAGACCAAATTTGAACCTACTATTTTGGTAGGGAATCTTGAACAAATGACATCATACTAGCTCACCTCCTTCCACATCCCCCACTCCTACTTTGATAGCTTTCTGCAAACCATTTAACACAACTACCCATGGGGCATGGGACTCAAATAACTTAGCATCCAGTTAGTTAGAAGAGCAATGTTCTTCTTGTGAGGGTTCGAGATTCCTAACCCTCCAGGTACTTTTGGGGCCTTCAGCATGTCCCACGGCACATAATGCCATTTTCTTCTTTCCCCATCCTCCAACCAAAGAAAGGATTAGAACAACTTATCAATCTCTAGCCAATGGGTCTTCTTGAAGCGCCACAGAGAGGCCAGGTATGTGGTAGATGCCAAAAGACCATGTTTGATGACTAGAAAACATGCATCCCATCCCACTGTAATGTCACACCAGACTCAAAGATTTTGTTTTGCATTATCTCTTTTTTTTTCTTCTTTTTTTTTGGGCAAAGAAAATTTGATTATATTCTAATCATATGATTTTTACAATGTTGTCATACCTTGACAAAAAGTTCACCTCTACAGAGGGATGACTGCATACAAAATGACCTCTTTCTGATAATAAGAGAAAGCAAAACTAGTAAAATAACTTTAAAAAGAGGCAAAGTCTCAAAAAGTGAACCTCGATTGAGTCTTTGACAATCCAAGGGAGATAGTTTTCTGAAGTTAATAGGATCAATTTGAGGGTTGTTGATATGTCAGCAGCATTCAGTAGTGTCCTATGCATAGAGGATAAATAGCTAAGAGACAGAAGTCAGTTGAGGTACTCTCGTATATAGGTTCTTCTTTGAGTGGATAGAGTGGAGGGAGGAGCTGAGCTTATAGGTCCATTCCTACATTAGAACATCTTCCTACCTCTTGAATGTGCTCATCCAATTCTGTTTACAGTTGGGAAACCTAGTCATTATAGTTATGGAACTCTTGATCCAAAAGAAACTTAGCCTGGGACACAGTAGAGAATGATTAGTTAGTAAGCATAAAGCATTCATACCAATTAATAAAGAGTTGATCAGCATGCATGGTCTCATCACTGAATTGTAAAGCATTCCTGGAAATCCATATAGAAGTCTCCATTTGGCGTAAGGTGTTTTGAGAGCATCCCCAATAGAATGGCCTTCCAATTTATAGGCTCCCCAATTCTGATTTGCACATACTTCCATACTTTTCCATCATGTAGTCCACATCCTAGGGTGGCTACTTTAATTCTTTCCTATACCATACCTTAGCCTCTAATTATGTGCTCATGGCACCACAACTCTCAACACCTCCCCTTGGTGCCATGATCCTTTGGCTACTGCAAGGTGGTCAGATGTGAGTTACATTCCATCACCTCCCCTTAGTGCATGCATTGCTACTTAAGGTGGTCAAGTGTGGCTTTTACATGTCAATACCTCCCCTGGGTGCTTTCATAGCTACTCTCAGGTGGTCAGGCTTGATTACAAAACATAGGCAAGGTTGGCAAGGTTTTTTGTTTCTCAATACATTTCATTGATGTCACCTTTTGGCTCATGGCTTGATGACGATGCTATGTAGTTGACCTGCTAGTTCTTCAATCTGCAATCTTCTTCCTTGTGTCCCAGCTTCTTGCAATGGTGACACTTTGGTTTGTTCTTCATCCTTCCACAATGGTAGCACTTCGTTGATGTTTTACTGAATAGTGCTTGTTCTTCATTATAGCTATTGTGTGTTGATGTCGATGTCGATGTCGATGCCTTCAACTCTCTTTCTTTTTCGAGAAGAGAGGATACACATTCTTCAAACCTTGGATCTGGCAAATTCTTCAAAGTGGTTGTCAATGCACTATACTCTACAGGCATGCTTTTAAGGAGAATTGCAAGTGCATCTTTCTCTCCTACTTTTGCATTTATGCCCTCTAGTTGAGTCATAATGCTTTTGATTTTGTTGACAAATTGTGCCATGGATTCATTGAAGCCCATGTGCATACCATAGAATTCAATCTCAAGATGGATTTCTTGGTTTTTGGCTTTTGCACCAAACACTGTGTTCAACTCATCCCATGCATCCTTGGCATGATCCTTAGAGTCTATATGATGAATTATGTTTGGACCCAAGTGTAATCCAATGAGTGATAGTGCTGCTTCATCTTTTTCCTTCCAAGCATCATTTTGTGCAGTGGGTATGTCTTCTTTTACAGTCTTCCAAAGCTTTTGGTGCATCAGGAGATATCTCATTTGTGTAGACCATGTGTGAAATCCTTCCCCAGTGAACTTCTCAACAGTTGGGGTGCGGATTGCCATTGCAAAGGTCTTACCAGTTGATTATACTTTCAAATCTGGCAGTGTCTAATTGCATACAGAAAATTTGAGTTGACAGGCAAGTAGAGCTCGAAAAACTGGTTATTTTTCCTTTTTGGAGCGTGTGCAAATTCTTCCTGGATTGGAAGTTATGGCTTGTCAAAGATTCCGTGAAGAAGAGGGGGGGCCTTGATGATGTGGCATAGGGATTCACATGCTGAATTCCATACTGTGCTTAGTAGGGGACTCTGTGCTTAGGTGGCACTTGGTAATGTGGCACTTTTAACCCAAGGCTACATGAACTTAACCATGGTTCAAATAAACCAAGCAACTGAACCTAACCACAGTTAGGTTAACCAACCTTATCCACTGGTGAACCAAGGTTATCTTAAACTAACCAGACAATAACTTAACCAACCCTATCTCATTGGGGTTTTAAAAATGCCACGTGTCAATTTGTGAAGACCTTAGAGAACTTTGTGGAGAAACTAAGAAACAGAGATGGCGCGTTCGGCCGATTTTGCAGAGATGCGATGAGTTGCTGGGAGTCGAACGAAGCCATGCTGAAGGATGGAGGCCGTTTGCTGCATTGGAGATGCAGAATCTCGTGGAGAGGGAGCCTGCCGTCTAGTGATTGGAGGGAGTCCGTCGCGGCCGTGCGCTGGTGGTGGGTACCAAGAGCTGTCTGTAGAAGGCGCTCTATGCTATAGTCGCTGCTGTCGGTGCTAGAGCTAGGTGCAAATGACGTTCCGTGATGGAGGCAGTTGATGGAGCAATCGTCTCGAGACACGGCTGTGATGCGTCGTTGAGGTCGAGTGGGCATAGGCAAGGCTGAGCCGATGAGCCGTTGAGGTCGAGCTGCTTCGTGTGTGTGTGGCAGCTGCTGCTACTGTGATATGGCCGCCCGATAGAGCTCGTTGGAGCTGCTCTTGATTGAATGCTTGAGAGTCGCCTTGGAGCCGCTTATCCATGGAACTTAGAACTGCGTTGAGCTTTGTTTGATCGTTTTTGTCTATTCTCATCGCCCTTCTTCTGCATCTTTGCCTATTATGTAGAGGTCGCAGCCGGTTGATGGAGTCATGGCATAGTAGACGTTGAAGGTGGAGGCACACGGGATCTCATAAGCTTGTAGAAGCTTTTGTTGAAGCTCTAACTAGACTCTCACACCTCTTATCTCTCAATGTAGAACCTAGTGGAAGAATGACGGAAACTAGCAAGCCAACATGAACGGAAATCACTCAAGAACTCTCACAAAGTATTCTCAACTCTATCTAAAGCTAGTCTAGACTTAGCTAAACCTGCTCTGATACCATGACAAGAAAGTGGGATCATGCTAAGCCTAGTGTACATAAGATCGATGTAAGGACTACGGAGGCTCAAAGCATATAATGAAAAACATGAGGAGAGAGAAACCAAATGGGAAAGACTCAATCTATTTCAATCTATATATGATCAACAATACATGATAGGCATCTTATATAGAGAGAGCCTTTAGAATAGTCAAACCATGTGGGATCCTCTCATCCACATCTCTCCTTGTGGATATCCTCAATCCACATCTCCACATCATGTTGTCCACATCCTAGGGTGGCTACTTTAATTCTTTCCTATACCATACCTTAGCCTCTAATTATGTGCTCATGGCACCACAACTCTCAACACCCCCAACAACTAATTCTACAACTAGCACACAACTCGCTTCATCACAAAATAGTTCCTTCGCCTACACTCATGATTTAGTTAGAATTTCCAACCCTCCTCTTCCTCTCTGGTGGGCTCTTGACATTAGTTGAGTACTAGAGCTTCTCTATGGTCATCCAAAACCCATCGGAGTGGCCGCATTTGAGTTCCTGTAGCAAAACTACCTCAGCTTTCCATTGACCTATCACTCGACAATAAGTGTTCTCCTTGATTTTGTCACAAACACCTCTCACATTCCATGAAACCAATGTGCATCGGTGGAGCCCCTTTGCCGTGGAGCTCTTATTGGGCCAGTGCTTTGCATGCACCTTGATGAAAATGGGACTTGTTCTCTTTCCTACTTTGTGCCACATTCCTAGCCATGTTCTTAATTTTCTTTGAAATTGCCCCAGCCGGTTTTTCTTGATTGCTTTCCTATAATGGTTTCTTGGAGCCGTCAACGGCTGGGGTTGATAGAAACTCCATCTCTGTCATCCGATCTAAATACTTTCATACTCGTAATCCACGATCAAAAAGGTATCTAGAAAAATTACAATCTTAAAATTTCCAAACGATTATAAATTTAAACAACACATTAAAACTAAATTCCCATAAAGAATAACATAGGTTTTTTTTTAAAAACACATTCTTTTATTATACTTTATTCATATATTTACAAGCAACCAAATCAACCAATTGCAGCACACTTCCGAATAACCGGACACTTGAAAATCATTGGAAATTCAACCATGAAAAAACACAACATCAAAGCTTCTTTATAAACTCCACACATCAATTGTTACCATCGTGAAGAATAGAGATAGAACCCCCGCGATAGCTCAATCTCAAAGCAGGACTAACTTTTGACTGTTCCTCCAACAAAATATCATCATTGTTGCCATGCAGAGCTCTAAAATCAGCATCCAACAGAGTTCTACGAACACCACCTGCAGGAGAAGCTTCTGCATCCGACAAACCAACACTACCATTGCCGCCAACATCAACAAAATAAGGAGACATAATGCAATCGTCAGAAGGGGCAACAGCATTCAAAATAACATCCGTTAGCTACACCAACTCTACCCCACCAGAAGAAGGATCAATAGGAACTAAACTAACACCTGCAAAAACATGAACCTTGCCAAAATCACCTCCAATTTGATCACCACAAAAACTCTCCACACATCCAATACAAGGAAATCCACCTCTCGCAACAACAACAACAGCCACAACCGAACCAGTAGCAACACCAGAAGGTAATCCCTTACCACCATCAAGAGCCCCTAAGAAAATATTCACGATCACAAAATAAATACAACACCACCAAAGAAAATCAATCAAAAATCACATGAGCAATCTACGGTAATGATAACAGAGTCCAAAATCATAGACAAGTCTCCCAGACACAACCAATCCAATAGTAACACCTACAGAAACAAAATAATACCAAGAAATCAGAATACAACATCAACACAAAAACAAAACAAATCAAAATACAAAAGAACATACACACACATACCAGAAGAAACAGGAACACCCGAAGCAACAACATCCTGACCATCAGAAAAAAAAACTCTATCAACCTCTCTAAATACAACTTAACATTATCCTGAAGCACCTTTGGATCATTGACTGAGCAACAACAACCTTGAGAGAATTACTCTTATCCTATAACTTGAAACCTGTTTATGACTTGTCACAAGCTATCCTACTTCCTCCGGCACCTGACATAATCTTAAGCGAGTGATAGTAGATGATTGCACACTCTTGTTAGTTCTCATCCCGTTATTATCACACTTAACAGTACCCAACATGGAATGAATTAACTTGCTCAACCCCTTCTCGCTGACACGGTTTGTGTTGAACCAAACCTACAAAACAACACTATCAGCATTCCCTACATACATGCTGATAAATCTAAACACATAGATGCATTCAAACACTGATATAAACACAGAGAATACATGCATACACCGATCTCAATACACAAAATAAAAACAAGCAACCTACCTCAGTAGCAAAGTTATCTATAACTTGTAGAAAGAGATACTTCGAATTAGGGACCCCATCCTCTATAGTGGGCAAATGTCACACCAATTGCTCATATGTCAAAATCACGTCAGGCTCATGAACCCGAACAATTGCATAGAAATCAGTCTTTTGATATCGGTTTATAATATCAACATAATTCTTGCTAATCCTTTCATTGTACCTACAAAATAACACACACACACACGTAAGTATAGCACAAAGACACAATCAACAATTACAAAAACCAAAACACAAGCAACGACTTACTCCACATAAGCTCGTCGGTATTGCGAATGAAGTCTGACCTCAGAACACATCGAAGCTCTTCCCCCCCCCTGATATAAAATCTCGAAAGGCAATAATAACCAAACCTTCTTTGAACTACACATGGGTGATAGATACGAAAATCCATGTCTTCCAAGATTCTCCATTCCTCCCCCTTACCAACAACACACTCGCTGTCTTCCTCCTCACCAGCACCCTGCTGAATAGATCGATTCATTGCAGTTTTAAGAGCAACTTGGCTAGATTTGAAGATCGTATTCTTTCCAATATCGAATGGAACCTCAACCACTAAAGCCACTCCCCTCACTTCCTACTCCCTCCTCAACATCCTCCCAAAACACCGGAACATTCCTACCAATGTACACGGCAGATACAACCTCCCATCCACCTTAACTACTTGCAAAAGAAAACCAGTAAGCATGCTATTGAGCTCCTTGTAATCCAAACACTCTAACCTCACCTTTGTATCAAGCCAATTAACTCTCCTCCACTGATCAAAATGCCTACGAGCCCATTCATCTTTGACGACACTTCGGTTAGAACCCCCCCTCCCTGACGACCCTCTCCTCATTCTCATAGAAAGGGCAGAAAATGCACACTCGGACAAGAAACAAAAACCCAAACATCCATGCCATCAGAAGTTGCACACTCAGAACCCAAACAATCCTCCACAACCACCACATCAAAAGAACAAGAAACCCCAATCTAAGAAAGGCCCAACGAAAAAGAAGGACCGTCAACAACTTCCATGTCCCCATAGCAAAGTGATCGCAACAATCCCGCAACAATGAACCACCGATATATAAAGACCACCCATCCAAAACACGACTGCAATACCTCACAAACACAACCCCAACAAGATTACCAGCCATCCAACTCGAGCAGCCCCAAACCCCTCCACAATGCAAATTCATCCAACAAGACCATCAAACCCCTTTGCATCGCACAGACTCAAACCCCCATCGCAGAAAACAAAACCAAACAACGCACAACGAAAGGGTTTAACCAAAACCTCATCCAAATCCAACCGTAGAGTACACAGGATCCAACAATCACAAACAAAAATCTAAAAAGCACACAAACAACCAACCAGACAATCACACGTCAACACACACCCATATGCAACACGTGTCATCCAACATACAACAATCGTCAGATCAAAAGAAATTCAACGAACAAAACCCCAAATCCTTAAACAAAACAAACACACCAATAAATAACCTACACGTAGTCCAAACCACACACCCAACCACGTGCAAACTCACCTACTGCCACGTGTTGCAGAATCCACCTCCCCGCATCTGCCATGTGTCCACTCACCTACCTCCACGTGTCGCGCCATCCGCATCCCCGCATCCATCGATGGTTGGGAATCGCCTCCCGTTGGTGATTTCCCACACCATCTTTTTCCTCCAGCAATCATTTATGATGATTTGCATTAGGGAATTCTTCATCTTCTCCTCCCGGTTCCACTCCAATGGAGGCTGCATGCACCGACGATTGTAGACTAAGAAGCCGAGGGGCTGTCGACTTATCTTTTTTGTCGACGGATCTAGGCTCTCGATCCAGCTTGGTATTGGTTTCCTATCATGTATGTTCTTATGTCACCTCCATTGCACCTAAAGGTCTTTCACTTGCAACTTATGACACTGAGGGCTTGAGTTGAGGATCTCCTTCTCTCGTGCCGAGATGTCTCTCAGTTGAGGAGTTGGATGGGATCGACAGTCCTCCTGTGAGGACTTTGCCATCTCATCTTGAGTCTTTTCACCTGAGGTAATTTTGGTGTTCTCTTCTTTCGTAGGGCAATTTTTGGCTTAGTGGCTTGTTTGTCGTCGACATAAGTAGCGGGAGTCCGGGAAAAGAACGAACACTCCTTTCTAAGAAATCCACACTTCATCAATAAGCAAACTTTAAGATAGCTTGCAACTTCTTGGCTACGATCCCAAAGTAGCCAAGCCCTCTTTGGGTTGAACAATCTCCTCGTTGAGTCTGGCATCACCAAGACTTTCCCCAGCACACTTGCGATAACATTTAGACTAGATCCTAGTCAAGAAGGCATGGACGAAAACTCCACCCAGCGTGGGCATTCTCTATACATGAACTGATCGATACTGAAACTGGGGCTCCATGGAAATATGGGAACCACTGTACCCGCGAACAGGCTTCCCCAAGATATCGTTTCTGAGTTCCTCCGAAACATAACGAGCCATGCCCAAAAAGCGTGCATTGTATCCCTTCGTAGGTACACCACACTCCAAAGCTAGAAACTCCCTAAGCTCACCAAAAGTAGGGACTCTACCAATGAAAAACATGTACACACCTCCGTTAGCCAACTTCTCAAGTTCTTTCTTGATGGGGTCGAATTGGAGTCTGCATTCCACCTTGTGGAAGACACCGCTTTCCCACAGATCCGATGAACCATAAGCTCGCACCGATTTCGAGAGAGGTTGATAGGCCACGTCACCAACCTTGATTAATGCCATTCATCTGGGCGTCCTCGCAAAGACCATGAAAAGACTTCTCACACCTCCTATGCTTCAAGCTTCCATGGGGAAGCCTGCTACTCTGACCCTCTCCATGCATGCAAGGGATGGGAGCTTAGGACTCGCAGTTCACTCAAGGCTCACTCACAGCTTCCCACCCAAGCTCTACCTATAGATGGGGTTTTGACCACCACCCTAATTTGATAAAGCTTCACAGATTATTAAAGATATCAGCATATTATATGCACAAATCCAAATAGACAAGGGGTTTTCAACACATTTGCACTACACCTGCATGAAATTTTTCTCAGAACTGATTGTATACACGGTGGAAAGCGTGTGAAATTTCAAAGGCTTTTCATCTTCATAGCATTCTCAAATTTAATTTCCTCATAAATTTAAAGCAATTTTGACCCTTTTTGCCATATTCATGCTTAATAGCACTATATTCTCAAATAAAAGTCAAGGAAATGACCAGTGCTTGGGGTGTAATCTGGTTCAAAGATTTTTTGATTCGGACAATTCGATACAAAGGTGTCCCTCTAAAAATTGCCAATTAGAATACCCAAATCGACTCTCCTTTTTCGGATTTTTGAAAAGTTTGGGCAAGAGTTCTATTGCCACCACAACAATAGTGTTGTCCTTCTTGCCTTTTGTTAAAGGGTCCTTGTGTGTCACCCTAAGCCTTTGGTCAGCCAACCTTGTTTGCCACTTATTTGTGTGACTATGCTACAAAAATAGAAAGAAGAGAAAAAGAGGGATAAAATGGTGGAGACGGAGAGGACAACCACCGAAAGCAAGATACAAACTGTACGAGTGGTAAAAACCGCCGGCCATGGGGCTCGAACCCATGACCACAAGGTTAAGAGCCTTGCGCTCTACCAACTGAGCTAGGCCGGCTTATGTTTCCGAGCGAGTGAAAGTTTTTTATATTTCAACGTTGTAGAGTCAGACGTAGGCATATGCGTGTGCGCGACCACTTTGCCAAACGGCTTAACGTTTCTAGAGAAGGATGAAGCAGCCTGAGGAGGCTCGCTTCAAAATAGACGACTTCATCGTTGGCCAAGCGCAGGAAATGAGCACTCCCAGCGCTTCAGCAGGCACATTTGCTGCTTGCAGAATGGATGAGCTAATTTTCGTCATGTTATGCGGGGCTGCAATCGCTCTGCATCATTTTGCTCTCTCAATTCTCTAGACCCCAAAATATATATTGCATAGAAGACCAAATGTAACCGGAATTTAGTTAGCGTGTCGAAAATACACATGTTTCCCCTACGATTGTCCCTACAATTATGTGGGATTTCAGCTTATAGCGATTTATGTCCCCAAGGAAATAACATGGAAGCTTAGAGAGAGAAGAAGAAGAAGAAGAGAGAGAGAGAGAGAGAAAGGGAGAGAAAAAATGGGGACAAAAATAGAAATCATAAAACATCCACGTCAATGTCATTTTTGAAGGGAAGTAGCTCTCTCCTACTTGCATTTCCCCGCGCTCTCTTCCTTCTTCCCACTCCTTTCTCCCACTCCTCCTTTCATTTCTCATGCTTTCATCAGGTTGTCACGTCAAGACAAAGGGGGAATGCATCACTAGGTACAGGCTAACTTAAGTTAATTAACAACTAAGTAATCGAATTTTTAAGTTGACCAAATATCGGGGTCTCCATAGCCCCATCATTAAGGGGGTTTGAGGCACAGGCTAACTTATGTTAATTAACAACTAAGTAATTGAATTTTCAAGTTGACCAAATATTGCGGTCTCCATAGCCCCATCTCTAAATAGATGGACCTCCAAACATTGAATTTATGTTTCTATAAGGTCTGGTATGCCTCCTTACTAGTATTTCCATCTGATTTATACAAATCCATAAGTTGGATGATTGTATAATGGTAGTTGAATGTGCTAAAGGATTGAGAAACATTATAGTAGTATATGGAAATCAAGGGGATGGTCCAAATGTGTACTTGCAAGAGTTTAAGAGCTAAAGATTCGGCAATGGTGACCCCAAACTTGGAGATTTGTTGGTTCTTTTACATTCTTTCTTAAAAGAGGATGCCTTAAAGCAGTATGGTAGACAAATGCAAGACATTGCTGAGTATGAAGGAGCTATATGATGCCTTAAAGTATACCAAGCTTGAATAGGTGATTTTGGGTCATGAGAAGCAACCTGCATCTCTTCTTTCTCCTATACCAATCATCGCTCCAAAGGCAATAGAAGTTTCCAAGAAGGTTACACTAAGGAAGTATAAAAAATTATAATGCTATTAATGGAGTGGAAGGATAAAGCATGTCGCATTGCAAAGATGAAGCATCTCACATTGGATCTTATATAATGAGCACATGAACAAAGAGTACTACCAACTAATGAGGATACCTAGTAAGAAATTGTAGACCCCTTGATCTTTAACACAAAATCTACTATGGTTATTAAGAGATTTCCCAAAGAAGAAGAGTGCTTCCTCCACAAGAAGAAAAGCTTGATAAAAATCCATATTTCAAACTTAGAACAGGATTTGTCTCATAGAAAATAGGTTCTCCCCTAAAGACAAATGATGAAAACTCTGAGAAGAGAAAGTGCTACAAGTGTACAAAGAGGGACATGCATTAGCCGATTGTTTGAAAAGAGAGAAGACTTCGACCGCAAAGTTGCACATGATCAAGGACAATGCAACCAAGCCACTATGAAGGTGAAGGTTAGTATAGTTGTCATGCACTTCTAAGATGAAAGGCATTACTAATGAAAAAGAAGTTGTTATTTCACATGATGATGGCCGTACACGACTTTATTTCAAAAATGTATTTGTCATTGTTGAATCTAGAGTTAGTCCCTTCTCATTATAAAATTAAGGCTTCTTTTATTGAGACAAAATACACCCGCACTACGGAGGTCAAAATTTTAGATATCTTAATCAAGCCCTATAGGCAAGAATTCCTAGTAGCACCCCTTCAGGGAGTTGGTGTTATCTCAGCTATGACATGGCGACATCAATACAACCCTAAGACAAATTATGAATCATACCAAACATGGATTGTCAAGAACATATTTGATGTGAAGGATGAAATAGAACCCCTTCAGGGGGTTGATGTTACGTGGAGAGAGGATCATCTAAATCAAGTAGTGTAACACTACTTGTTGAGACTAAAGGACCTAGTAGACCAACTAGGTGCTATTGCTCATAACGACCTAGTAGACCAACTAGATGCTATTGATCATAAAGTTGATATCACAAGTTTGGTTTACATTGGTTTAAATTAATCTAATTTGATACTACAAGGTTGGTTTAGATTTATGTAAATTGATTAGGGAAAGAATATGATCAATTCATAACTACCATGGTTACAAGGGAGACATATGAGATAATAGAAGATATGCTTCTATAAGAGAAAATCCACAGAGATGGCTCTAATGAGACTAATTAAGTTCCTGAACGGAGGATCCACATTCCCAAAGTCTTCCTTTTAGTTTTGAGGTGGAAGAGGTCTTGAGTGAGGAGGTCTCTCAGTTCTCTCGAGCTTAGTACATGGTAGACGCACTGCAAGGGGCTCTCGGGTTTTGTTGAAGCAACCTCGAAGAGATCCCTCAAGTCTATTGTCTAGTCCAAGTGGTATGAGTAAGGCTACTATATAGGATGTGGTTTTTTCCCTGCCTGTGGAAGCGGAGTTATTCAATGGTGAGGCGCAAGGTTCGAAGGAACCTCACGATAGCCTTGTGGAAAGAAATGATAAATTGTAGCCATCATCCTTACATCGAAGTCCTTACTAAGAAGATGCTAGGGGGTTCTCGCCGTTACCCGAGAAAAGAGATCGGAAGAATACCGTTGGCTGAGACAGCAGAAGGGCGAAGGAGGTATAGCATAAACCTTGGTTCAAAGCAGGCAAAAGGCACGGGACAGTGTGTGAGCTTGAGCTAGATGATGTTCACCTAGAGCTGGAGAAATTGAACAGAGGAGGGCTCTACCTCTTCTTCATCGATCATATCCCATTAGTGGAGAAACTTTGTGAGTTCATGCTTTATGTGTGAGCTTCCAAGTAACTGTTTTTGGTAAGGTTCCTAGGTAGAGGGTTTTTCTTATTGCGGTGTATCTCTAAAACGATTCGCAACAACGAGTTGGTGGGTCGAGTTTTTTAATTTTCCAAATCCCCTATTTTAGTGCTTGCTTGAATGCCAAATTTTCGTGTGGATTGCTTTCTATTGTAGGACTGCCCGGTGTGGGTTGAGTTCCCAAATATCCCGTCATATCTCTATAAAAAACTAAGAAAACTAGCAGCGGCTTTGGGCAAAGTTTTGCAAATCCTCCAATGTCTATGCTACCCATTGAAAGGAGGAAGGTGTGGGATCTGTGGGATAGGGTGAGTTTTGTGGGATAGGACTCAACCTATCCCTAACTTCATTGACATTAGATTCATGGATGGATATATCATCATGCAATAGGTTAAGTTTAGCCCCTTTCCTGACGCATGCTACGTTTGCAAACGGCTTGGTTAGAACTGCCCCACTTAAGCCAGCCAACATAGTGTTGGCACTCGGTGACAAGACTAAGGAAATGGAAACGTCGAACCAAGAAGAACCAACAAATCAGAGGGACAAGTAAAGGATGAGACGTGAGTCACCTCCACCTCACAAAATTGAGGAGGTGAACTCGATGCTAGCTCCCCAAGCACGTAGCCACTCCACTGAGCCCAGAAGAATGGAAGATTGTCAGGAATGAAGACAAGAACGAAACGATAGAAGAATGATTGTGTGGATCCAGTGCATGAGAAAGATAGCCAAAGGAGCACGATACGCAATTCGGTCTCTCAGAATTCGGTCTCTCGGACTCAAGTTCAAGATGGCATTTGGTTTCCACAAGAGGAAAGTGAGTGTGGAGAGAGGCATCTTACCATGTTGTGTCTCAATGGTGATGCTAGAGAGCAAGAGATGCCCAAAGCCAAACATAGCAAGTGGGATTTTGAAGAAAAGAATAGGCAAAAATCAAAGGTTTGGAAGGAAATTCGTTGGCCCATTCAAGAAGTGTGTCCAAGCATATCAAGGAAGTTGCTAGGGGAGCAAATGCAGGGAGAGAAAATTATTTTAACTTCTTTAAAGATGCTTACAAGGCCCTCACAAATTAGAGGTAAGTTCGGGGAGCAAAGTGTAGGTCCCTTGTCAAGATTTTTTGTTTTGTCTCGGAATGTGAGGGGTTAGTGTAGTCGAGTGAAACAAAAAGGTTTCCTCCTTGTGATTAGAAGGGTGAAACTATGTGTGATTCTTTTTCCAGAGGTGAAATGTGGATGTGAAGATAGATGGTGGTTGCCTTTGATCTATTGGGATACCAAGTGTTTGCCAATTGCCCAAGGAGAGGAAGAGCACGGTTAATGGTGTTAGTTAGAAAGAATTTGGGCCTTGTCAGGATTCAAGAGTGGTGGCCTATAGGCATAGTTGTGTCGAGGGAAGGCTTTGAGTTTAGAATTGCCAATGTATGTGCCAGCAATAACTTAATTATGTTCTGATAGATGACCATTGGAGATAGGAACTACACTGAGAGCCTCCAAGATAGATCACACACAGGTGCTTCTCTCACATGTGGAACAGGACGCTTGGGAAGAGCTAACTGTTGGTCATGGCCTTGTAGATGTAGGGGAGCTGATTTGCTAATGGGTTGCCGTAGTATACTTGTAGTAATAGGAGAAGAGAGAATGACTATCGTGCTAGAAGATAAGATAGATTCTACATCTCAGAGCATGCCTAGTGGATGCGAGGGCTGTTTCATGATGAATGTGTTGCTTCTACATCATTGTCCAATCCTCGTCCGATCATGTCTCGGTGATGTGGGAATCACGGTCCTACAGCAATGACCGCTAGTGAAAATAGAACTTGGGATGCCTCAAAACATGGGTGTCACTACATAATCGAACTCAGCAAGACAATCCACAAATATCTCTCTTCTGCTGGAACTCCAAAATCCCAACCGATGAATGGGAAACAGGGAGTCAACCCTTGCAATTGACCTGTAATCCAAAAATCAAAGGTTTGAACCTTTGAATGGATTTTTGACAGAGAAATAGACGATTGGGCACCTCAGAGAGATGAAACTTCTCTAAATCTCCACGGAATCATGCAAGAGCTGGAAGGTAGGGGTTTTGGGGCCTCTAAAATGCAATGAAATAGACATTTTTGAAAACCGTGGTCCAAATCACTAGGTCCAACACACGGACCAAAAAACGTTTTGCAAATAGACCTATTTGTAAACACCACCGGAGTGTGAATGATGAGCAACATAGAAGTTTTAGGACCTCCTAAGTCCATCGGAACTGATAGATCTACGAATGGTTGCTTTAAACTCGAGTTCCAACACACTGGCAAAAAAACATTGAAGCAGAGACACTGAGTCAAAAATTCGACAAAATTATGCCAAATTCAATAATGAAGGTGTTTTCTAACTCCTGAAGTGCAATGGATACCAAAAGCAGGCAATGGTTGCCTCTGTAGGTCATTCCGGTCTCTCAGTAGTCGAATGGAACAAGGGAATCATTAAAAAACGTCCTTTTTGCTCCAAAACCACTCAGAGAACTTTCCAAATGATTCCGCAAGGTCTCTGTACACCAAGATGTAGATAAAGTCACCCAATGGATCTTCTCCTTCCTTCCACAGAGCTACAGCAGTAGACTTCGGGCTCCAGGCACACACTTGGGCTCAGAACACCCGTGCTCTGATACCAGTTGAGAGATCTCAATAACGGAAGAGGAATGGAAGAAGGTGAGAGAGAGGAAGAGCCAAAAGAGAAAGCCACACAAGTTTTTGGTGGGTGCAGAACACCCTAATCTTCTATGTCATCCATATATATATGTGTTTGAGTATTGTACATAACCGAGGTTAAGGTATAGTGGCCTTTAACCCCCATAGAAGGAGGGAGGAGGGCAGGAGGAGGAAGAGGGAGGAGGGAGGAGAGAGAGGAGGAGGAGGAGGAGGAGGAGGGGGGGGGGGCAGGAGGAGAGAGGAGGAGGAGGGAGTACAAGGGTAGGGAGTGCAAGGGTAAGGGCATGCTAGAGCACGATAGTGTAAGAGAGCATGGACGCAATGGAAATTAATCACATGAATACAATAGTGAGCTTGAATACTAAACCCCAAAGAGTGGGAGCTTCATTCCATTGAGAATATTTATATATTTTGTTCTCTACACAATCCATAGGTACCTCCATGGTGGGACTTCTTTTGTAGAAGACCTTTTGGACAAGAGTCCCTTCACTTTTTGGGGGGACCTTATGGGTTTCTACACGACCTTAAAAAGTGTAGGCTTTTGGTATTTCTCTCTTTAGATCCTGATTTTGCAAGTATGATTGGATCTTTTCTAGAGAGGATTTTGGCTATACTCATCCTTCAAGATTCATCAAGCCATCTTTCAGGCTCAAGATATTACAGGAAGAGCTTTGCCGCCGCTACTCTACACACACAAAGATCTCGCCGTTGTTGCTCTAGATTGCACTTCTGGCCCTTGTTTTGCCATAGGGTTAACACATATCCTTATAGCTTTGATTACATATATTGAATCGATATGGCAATAAAACCCACTAGCAAGAATCAAGTCTCTATTTTGAGGCTTTTATGGGCAGAAGATCAAGGTCAAATGAAGCTCTATTACATCTCGTGGGAGCCCGTGAAAACTCCAAAGTTACAAGGTGGGGTAGGGATGCCAGACATTAAACTCAGGAATATCACCCTCCTCAACAAGAGGTTGGCACGTGTCTTTGATACTCAGCTCCATGGGTGGAGGTGACCAAGGAACTCATTACCAATTCGAATGAAAAAGGAGCGGGATGGTGAAAAGGTCTCAACTAGTACGACAAACTTTTCTCGACTTGCTAGTTGCAGTTAAGGGGTAGGACCTGGTAGCCCCAAATCGTTCAATCTTGGGAAGCAATGCATAATCTCTTGAAATGGAGAGACTGGAAAGGCCTACGAGGTGAGATGCCAGCCTCCTGGAGTCCATTTGCTGGAGTAAAGCATTGGCTAGGGAGGGAGATGCCCTCGCTTGGCATGATATGGTTAGAGCTAGGAGCCTATTCAGGAAGGGCGTTCGAAGCTGGTTGGATGTGTGGAACCCAGAAAGTAAGATTGGTTCTTGAAAGAGGAACTGCAACCAAAGTATGCCCTCACATACGAGTAAAGGGATCTCCTCAGAGTAGTTATCAAGAGGATTCCAGAAGATTGGCCCTCAAACTATGCACTCTCCAGTGATGACTTGGCTACTCAATGGAGTCTTGGTAAGAATGCCCTTCACAAGATCCTGCCAGGTCACTGTATAAACAATTGATGGACTCAAGGGGGTTGTATGATTCCCTAGATAAGAAATGGGGGTTGAGGCACGTTGATAGGCTCGTCTTAAAGATATTTGGAAAGGTTGCATAGGGGGGAAGGCTAGATTTATCTTGTGGAAGATCATCAATCAGTAGATGTCAGTGAAAGAGAAATTGATGAAGAGGATGTAAATTGATCCAGGGTGTGTACTGTGTGGTAGCACAATTGTGACGACTTAAGGCATTTACTCTGGAGGTTCTTGGTGACCTGGGAGGTGTGGAAGAAACTTGAGCTGGCAATACACCGGTTTGGGTTGATGGTTGGTTTCAAAATTGGTTCACAATGGAAATTTCCTATTTTGGGGGACACCTTCAAACTCCCTTTGACGCTGGCTGCTAGCGAGCGATACATCAGGGCCATGATATATTGGGTATTTGGGAGCTAAGGAACAGAAATGTATTCCATCACAAAATTCAGCTTGCATTTAGGGTCCAAACAATAGTTGCCTTAGTTAAGGTTTTTATTCGTGATTTTGGAAAAGTGTTGGAAAGAGTGGATCCAGTTGTAAGCCATGCTATAATCGCACTTAAAGCCAATCTACCCATAGGGTAGGCAACCTTTGTTGTTCTCAGTGTAGGCCAATGGTTTGCTTTCATGGGGGGATGTTAGAATATGAAGCCAAGTTGAGTCAGTTTGGTGTGTTCTAGTCTAGTGTGTCATATGGATGCCACATGTCACATTGGGAGTTATCCCATATGCATTAATGTTCATATGTGTGTGTATGCTCTATTATATAAGAGTTGTACCTGTCTAGTGTCAAATCAATCAAGTGTCAAGGTACAACCTCTTTGGTCTACATGTGAGTACTTTCATTTTGGTTCATTGTTCTAGTCATTTCATTTCCATTTTATTATGTCTCTCTTTGAGTATCACTTCCTCTCTCCCTGGCCTACCCTTTCTCTCTCTCTCTCTTCACCATGTACCTTTAGTTGGCATGGTGGGATAGGTGGGATCATTCATGCAACAACATAATGACATCGAATTTGTTCTTGCTATGAATTTATCAAAGAGCACTCAATGAGGGTTGCTGATGGGTATGCTAAATAATAAGCTTATATGAGGCCATTGCTATAGACTTGGCAATGTCTATGCTCCAAAGTGCACACTACAATGCCTACATGGTAGGCAAACATTTGGGAACAGGACCCGCTATGGAAAAACTAAGATAGAGGATTAAGGTAGGAGATTATAGCAATGTGACAACAAAGAGGCTATTTGATGTTGCCCACGGTGTTATAGAGGATCCTTTTTAGACACTTGAAATGAAAAGGCTATCAAGAGCAAACCAAATTAGAAGGAGGAGAGGCTCTGCTCCTACTATGGTGATGGAACATGATAATCGTAGGCCAGAGTGCATTTATGTTACTGGTAAGCAACCAGTTGGTGGAAGGAGATGTGTCTCTCCAATTGTACAAGAAGAGGAGGTTCTATGCAAGGAGAGTGCTGTCCATGACACTAATTGGGCTAACCAAAGAACGGAGCCACATAGTGTGGTGACATGCTTTGGATTCATAGCTCCCACAAAGGCTCGATATGGAGCACTCATAAATACATTGGGTCAAACGGCAATTGAGGGTGTTCCTACACCTTGCTTCAAGGGGAGAACACAACATCCTAATAGTATTAAAGAAAAGTTTGTATGGTTTTGCAATGCCTTTGTAGCCCATACATGGAGAGTTTATTGATTCATCCTTGGTGTGCCTAGTCATTCGAATACCCGGTGGTTCACTTGGTCTTTCGAATACCATTAATGCCAGTGGTGGTGGCATAAGAGAGCAGCCACATGCAGACCTTCAAACAACCAAGTTCAGCAACAGGCCTTGGAAATAAGTAGCAAGCCTCTGAAATCAGAGGTAACTCATCTTGACTACATGCTGGGACTGAGCAGATGTTGCGGAGGGAAGGAAAAGACGATCTAGAGGGCACACTGGTGTAGGTGAGTTTGCTTAGGAATCTACCCAAGAGTCCATCTAAGGTAGGGAGGGTGAATGGCGGGGAGGTTTTGGCCCCTCCAAACTTAGATCCACATTGCCATTCGTGGAGTCTGAGGCATAGTTCACTCCACCTAGGCATAGCGTGGCGACTAGATCAGCCCAGTCAGCTCAGAATGACCAGCTCGGATGGATCCAATCTTGCCCCGATAACGACTGATTCTTGATAACTGCTAAGTGTTGATGTAACGAGGTCTGCCAATTCTTGGAGGACCAAAATAAGCCGTTGTTATAAGTTGGATAAAGGGAGCGAAGCAAGAGGAAAAGGGCAGCTTGAAGCCCGGTTGTTTGGTTATCACTTGGTGTCGTTTCCAATGCAATCACTGCAATGGCATTCATTGACAGTGGCTGCTCTGAAATGGTAGTAAATCTGCCCCAAAAATTTGGCTCAAACCTCAATCCCTTCCAGGATATGATATGCAATCAAGCACTATATTTCTACCCCTAAAAGTTGTCCTCAACCACAGCCAAACACTCGCTCAAATGCAATGTGCTTCTACCCCAAAAATCATCCTATATCTCAGCCAAACAATGGCTCACAATGCAATAGCAAACTCTTGCTCGATAGGCATCCAAAAGTGCATCAACTTACAGCCAACACTTGGCTTCAAAAATGCACAACACCTGAGCAATGATTTGCACTCAATGTATAGCCAAAAAACTGTTCAAATGCACTGACACCCATGCAATGCAATCTGCAAGACACCTGCAATCCTATTTACAAGAACCAACTGGGAGAGGCTGAAAATGAGCTGAAGCAAGGATCTCAACCTAGAGCAGGAGCAAAACTCGAACCACCAAGTCGAATCTGGAGCTGGAGATACAACTGGCAATCTGGAGAGGCAACGGGCAAGCGGGCAAGTCAAATGGAGAGGTGGAGAGGCGAACTGTACGAAAATCAGTAAAAATCAGCAAAACGTAATTGATATTGCTGGTATCTTCTAATCTATTGCTCAGAATGAAATTTTGATAGCATGAGAGCTCTGAAAGGGGGGTAAAAACCTAGTACAACTGATCGAAACTCTTTTGGGTTGCCCGACACAGCTACTACATAACTTCCGGTATCCAAAATTGCCTGCAAAAACTGCGCACGCGACGCCTAGCTGAGGAGTGCTTCTTGGTGCAAAATCTCACAACAAAACTGAAGCTTGAGATCACTTGAAGCTCGTGGGAGCTCAGGATAGTCAAAAGAGAAGTCAACCAATAAGAACTAACTTCTTCTCCGCAACAGAAGTGCAACAGGAGCATGCGAGAGAGCGGGGAAGCAGGTGACAAAGCTGGAAGGACTAGCTCTGATACCACATGTAGGAACAAATATGGAGAAGAGTTGTGAACACAAGAGAACAAGAAGTGAACACAAGTGAACTCCAACTGAATTGTTCAAATGAAACAATACAAGTACTTGGTATATATAGTAACCAAGTACTGGTCAACCATATAGTTGACTTATGGCCTACAACACCATATCAATGTACATATCTCTACAGAGGTGGTGGACTTCCCCCAAATTTTTGCCTCCCTTTTGCCCAAAATTGCAGCCTCTTCGAGTAAAGTGGTTTGTCCTCCGAGGCCAAAAGGGAATTCAAATAGATTCTGCATCTTGTGGGATATTGATAATCCCACAGCCAAATCTTATTCTATTACTGTAGATAATGTTGCTATGGGGAGTGCTTTTACAAGCTTAAGTGGGGATTATCTGTTTTGAATGCAAGAAATTTGGGCATATGACTTCACAATGTCCTTTGCGGGTGCAGGTGCGGGTGCAAAGAATGCCACAAGAAGCTATGCCTACACAGATGCAAAAGAAGGACACTGTTGGGTCTTCTCGATTCAAAAACAAAGGCAATAAACAAGTTTATGCAGTTCAAGATAAAGGCAAATCACCAATGGTTTCTACAGGGAATGCTCCTATTACATTGCCTTCCACTTCTCAATCTAAGGAAAAAGAAAAAACCTTACAAGAAGTTTGGTAGACACTGAGGAAAACTATCACAACTCGGAGACCTTTGCCTCCTCGCACATGGAATGGTACTACTTCTAATGGACATACCCCTGAATAAAATTTAGGTATTGGCATTACTTGGGCAGCTGTGACAACCAGTCGCACTCTTTTTCTAAAAGAGGATGTGGTGGGTTTGTTGTCCTCTCTATTAGGAAATGGAGTCAAGATGAGTCAGTTTGGTGTTTTCTAGTGAGTTCTAGTGTGAGTTCTAGTATAGTGTGTCCTATGGATGCCACGTGTCACATTGGGAGTAATCCCATATGCATTGGTGTTCATATGTGTGTGTGTGCTCTATATAAGAGCTGTACTTATCTAGTGTCAAATCAATAAATGGCATTTTTTGGCAATAGCTGTCCCAATTCTAGAGATCCCTAGATTGACAACAGCTGTCCCAATTCAAGAGATCTCTAGAGATTCTCTAGGTGGCCATGCCTAAGGAAGCTGATGTGAAAAGAGCTTGAACAAATTGTCCTTGTTACAAGAATTGATAATTTTATCTTTTTTTGTTTCAGCCCTTTTATGGTCACATCCAGCACCGGTATGATAGCTAGGCACTCAGGGTTTGATCTACTTACATAAACACCTATGAATTGGAAATTGGAACATAGATGAAGCCACTCATTACAAGGAGGAGCATGTGAAAAGAAAGATAATGGTTAATCAAACAGTGGGGCATGCCCATAAGAACAAGGCTCATAAACCAAAAAAAAGTGCGAGGCATAACAAAATGGAAGGGAAAACTTCGAGCATACATTGATTTTGGTGCATATCAAAGTGAAGATTTGAGAATTCTAAGAAGGTATTTTACGAAAAGCCCATGACATAAAAAGAACACGTAGGACAAGCTTTTGATCTTGTAGGTGCATGTGCCTTGCCTTCACACATTATGCTTTCTTCAATTGAAGAGACATACCTGGTCCTGAGAGAGAAAATTTAGCAAGAATGGCTTTGTCTCCTTTCCTTCTTTATGTTCTTTCGGGAAGAAAAACCCCAAAATGCAAGTAAAAACTGCCTGTTTTTAACAAACCAAATAAGTTACCTGAATTGGCAAGAGCATGCCTTATTCTTAATATATAAAGCCAAAGGTGGTTAAAACTAACTAGCACTAGAACTCATGTCCTTAGTAATTTTCTGGTATTGTGAATTGAACCATCACAAATTTCACACTAAATTATATCATGAGATTTTGTGGAAAAAGAAAATTCAATGTTCGAAATCTTACATCCTTCATAAAGCCTATGTGATACTAATATGATGATAATTTGAATTTCATCATAGGTGCAAAGGCCATAACTAATAATTATAACTTGACCTATTGGCTACGCATGTTGTTGTTTCATTTGGTACGTCTACATTTCGTTGGAATTTTTACAAAGCTCAATATAAAATACATTTATCTGATATTCCTGAGCTGCTGCTCCTCCCCTCCCTCCTCCTCCCCTCCCTCTCTCCTCCTCCCTCTCCCTCCCTCGCAGCCCCCTTCCCTCCCTCTCCCCTCCCTCCCCACTGGCTACCCTCTCCCCTCCCTCCCCGCTCCCTTCTCCCTCCTTCCCTTGCTTCCCTTCCCCGCTGCCCCCTCCCCCACCCTTCCATGCTGCCCCTACCCGCCCTCTCCCCCACCCACCCACCCGCCCTCCTCCCACCCCCCTTCCCGCGCCCTACCCCCGCCCCTACCTCTCTCCTACCCCGCTCCCTTCCCTCCCTCTCCCCCCCATCCCCGCTGGCTGCCCTCTCCCTTGCCTCCCTCCCCGCTCCCTTCTCCCTCCCTCCCTTGCTGCCCTCCCCTGCTGCCCCCTCCCCCGTCCTTCCACGCTGCCCCTACCCGCCCTCTCCCCCGCCCCCCTTCCCACGCCCTACCCTTGCCTCTACCTCGCCCCTACCTACCCCCTTCCCCACCCCCCCATTCCGCCCCCATCCCTCCCCTTCCCCGCCCCCCATTCCGTCCCCCTTTCCGCCCCCACCTCCTCCCCCCTTTCCGCCTCTACCCCACCCCACTCCGCCTCCTCCCCCCCTTCCTGCCTCTACCCCCCCTCCTCCTCCCCTTCCCCGCCTCTTTTCACTGCCCTCCTCCCGCCTCCCGCCCTGCCTCCTCTTGCCTCGTCTTCCTCTTTTACCACGCTTCGGAGCCCCTTCCTGCTCCTTATGCCATCGCCTGCCTTGCTCGTGCGCAAGTAGAGCGGATGGAGTTTCATAGTGTTCGAGTCAGTCTTCCCATTCAGATTGACGATGGTTCAGCCCTCAGTCCAGCCCTCAGTCAATCCTATCCCAACTTCCACCGGTCGTGAAAACCGTCACGTTTTCAAAAGACGAGTTGCAGCACCTCACGAAAGACACTGAGCAGGAGAGTTCCACTTCACTCTTTGCTCACATCCACAGGTCCCACCCCTCCAGGTTACAGGCCAAGGACTGGATGCTCTTCACATTACCTGGAAACCTTGCAGAGCACCTCATGTATGTTCGTCTTCTTGGTCGAGGTTTTTTCCAGGTTGTTTTTGACTCCCTGGATGCAACGGGTACAATGCTTTAGGCTAGTCCTTTAGCATTGAGCTCCAGGAGGATCTTTTTCATGCCTTTCTCTTTGGAGTTTGACCCTGTGGAGTAGGATAGCCCGACGACTTCACTTTTCATTAAACTCCCCAGCCTTCCACAAGTGTACTCCTACACTCAATTGGAGCCGCTTTCGGGTTGGTCACTGAGATTCCCCCTCTCCTTGGAATGCCTTCTTTGGCAGCAGAGGCGGTTAGGTCAGATGGGGTACCACGGGTTAGGGTCCTTTTCTCTGACCCTAACAATATCACGGCGGATGACCACATCATGCTTCAGCGTCTGGATGACTCTTTCTTCAAACAAAGAGTCGAGATTGCAGGGAGACAGGATCAGTGCAGGATTTGCAAGACCCCTAGGCACTCCACCTGAGATTGCCCAAGGAAGAAGAAAAGGCCTAAAGGGTCCACGGGCGTAGCGCCCCATGGACCTACCTCACAACCCGCTGCACATCCTGCTTCCAGCACTGCTAGACCTGCTTCATGCCCAGGACTTTCGGCCTCTCGTCTTGGTCTTTCTTCTTCATCACATCCAGGACCTTCAACACATCCTGCTACTACATTCATCCCTCACTAGGTGCCAGTTAGAGTTTGTGATCTAGTTACCCTTCATGAGACTACTGTTGGCACCACGGACACCCAGCTCTATAGGTAGGAGATATTCCCATCCTTGTTTCTTGTGTTGATGAGGTTGCTCTTATCCCCCCAGCTGTTAACGGGAAGGAGATTGATGAGATTGATCAAATCGTTGCCGAATCTCGTGCCTTCAATGCTGAAAATGCTAGAATTTGTGCTTGGTTTTGCCATCATCCCTCTTCCTCTACTTCCACATCTATGGACAGAGGCAAGGAGGTTATTGCTCCCTATCCACCATCTGCAGGGATCTTACATACTCTTGCGCCAGGTGCATAACACATGAATTCTTTTGCAGTTTTGGATGACATGGTAGAGTTTGACATAGAGAAGAAGTTTGTACACTCTACTCTTGGGGAGCAGGTCGTTGAGATTACTATGGACAGAGCTTCCCCTGCTGTTGCGAAAAATAGTAGTATCATCTACCAACTCATAGTCTATTAGTTCCTCATTATGTCTCAAGGAAGTTTCAGCCCAAGATGTTAGCTTGTGATATGAGAAATATGCTTATAGCTTCAGTCACAAAGACAAAAAGAAAAGAGGCAAGAGGGAATCCCCGATGGACTGATCTAAAAATCTGAAATCTCTCTCCCTTGACTCCTCTGATAAGTATCTTTTTGTGAGTATTGGAGAGAGAGAGAGCAGAGAGCTGAAAGCTTGAAAGCTTAGTTGCAATAGAAGAGTGTGAGAGTACAACTGAAAGAGTGAGAGATAAGGTTTTGTCCTAGTGACAAAACAGTCAGTGGTCTTTCAGTTGTCCATTTGCTGTCTTTTCCTTTGCAGGTACACTTGCCTTTATTCTTGAGCTTGAAATCATGTCTCTCAATGAGAATTTTGATACCATAACTGAAGTAGATAAGTTGAATGGACCCAACTATGCTTTGTGGTCATTTACACTCAAGAATATCTTGGTTGGAAAGGGCTTATGGGACATTGTGAATGGTAATGAGGCTAGACCTTCTGGATCTAGCAGGAGTGCATCATCCACTTCTAGCACTACCACTCAGGCTTCTACTATCGCTCCCATGGAGGATCAGAAGGCATTTGATCACAAGGCTGCTGTCTGTGAAGACACACATTAAGTCCAAGCAGCTTGGGATAGAGTGAAAAGTATGTGGAATGTGAAGAATGAAGTAAGAAGCATTGCTTTGCATAATAAGCTCTGCAAGAAGGTCAAACTATTTCAGCTCATATTGCAAAGATTACTGACATTCGGAATGAGCTCGCAACTATTGATGAGGATATAGAAGACAAGAAATTGGTCTCTATCACCCTCAATAGTATGGCACCCTCATATGATATGTCTGTTACTTCCTTGATTATTATGCTCAGGGCTGCTCCACTCAGTTTTGAGGAGTTAGTTGGCTTGCTGTTACAAGAAGAAATGCAGACTTCGAATTCAGCCCGTTCGAGTGAGCAAGCACTTGCAACTCATGGAAAGGGTAAATTTCAAAAAAAGACCAGCATGCTTATCATCCCAGGAGGGAGGGGAATGCAAACACAAATGCAAGGAATGCAGATAAAGATGCAAAGGTGAAGGAAGGAAAAATGGAATTATTGCAAGAAGCCTTGTCATTACATTGTAGAGTGCTAGAAAAGGATTGCCAATGAGAAAAAGAGGCAAGACACAAGTAGTAATTATGTGGCACTAGCTTAAAATACCAATACTTCACCATCTCATGCAAACTTTGCACAAGAAGGAAAGGATTATGTGTTTACTGCATTTCAGGACAGCTTTGGTGGCAGGGGAGATTTAGTTGCACATGATGCTTCTCTTGCTTCATCTGGGGATTCTTCATTTGCTGCCATAGATACTTGGTATCTAGATAGTGGTGCATGGAAGCACATGACTCACAGGAAAGAGTGGTTTCAAGAAATCAAACCTGCTCATGGCAAACTGGTTGCTTGTGCTAATGATGCAACTCAAGACATCACAGGAGTGGGAGATGTTCCCATCCTTCTGGATTCAGGAAAGAAAAAGTATATCTGTGATGTCTAGTATGTTTCTAACGTGAGGAAAATCCTTGTTTCAGTTCCATCCATGGCCCATGATTAGCACATGCTTGTGGAATTCCAGGATGATCAATGCAGGATCAAGGAGCCAAAGAAAGGGTATGAGATTGTGGCTACAGGTTCTTATGAGGCCAGCATGGGTCTTTACAAGCTTGATGATCAGCCCTATAATCAGCATGCTATGGCTGTCTCTTCTGCTATTGAAGGTGATTTGTGGCACGCCAATTGGTCATGCACATCATAGAGCTTTGGCATATTTGCATAATCATAATATGGTTGAAGGATTGTCAAACCGCTCAAGAGGTGTGTGAAGCATGTGCTCTTGGAAAGTTACATCGCCTACCGTTCCAAAAGGATGGTCCAGATTCAGTAAGAGCACAAAGGGTCTTGTAGATTTTTGCATAGTCATGTTTGTGGACCAATGAATGTCACAACCCATAGAGGGTATCGATATTTTGTCACATTCATTGATGATTATTATAGGTTCACTTGGCTCTTTCTCATGAAAGGAAAATCTGAAGTGTTCAATTGGTTTAAGGAGTTCAAAGCATTGGCTGAGAACCAAACTAATTCTAGAATTGGAACACTTAATTCTGACAATGGAGGAGAGTATACTTCACATGCTTTTGAAGGGTACTTGAAAGAGCATGGAACACTTAATTTTGACAATGGGGGTCCACATGCTTTTAAAGAATACTTGAAAGAGCATGGGATAAAGCATCACAAAATAGTGCCATACTCGCCTTAGCATAATCCGATTGCAAAGAGGAAGAATAGGACTCTCATGGAGATGACATGGTGTATGCTGAAATTTAAGAGAATTTCAAAAGCATTTTGGGGTGAAGCAATGGTTACAACCACATATATTTAGAATCGCTGCCCTACACAAGCATTGGTTGATAGGACACCTTTTGAGGCATTTTATGGGTACAAGACCAAAGTGAATCATTTCAGAGTCTTTGGGTGTATTGCATATGCTTTGGTACCGGCTGAAAATCGATCCAAGCTTGATGATAAAAACATTAAATGTATCTTTGTGGGGTATAGTACTGAAAGCCGAGGCTTTAGGCTTTATGATCAAGGAAAGTAATCATAAGCAGGGATATTTTGTTTGCAGAACATGATAGCATGCAGCCCATCAGTGATGAGGAGTTACTTCCACATGATGATACACCTCTGGACATCATTCAGTTTGAGGATGATGTTGATTTGGGTTCTCCAATTGATGTTCCCTCTACCTCTCAGACTCTAGCAGGGTTGCCACATGTTGAGGGATCTTTTCACTCAAATGTTTCAGATTTGCAGCCAGCTCATGGGGAGGGACAGCCCAATATTTGGAAGCATTATCAACGCCGTGCAAAGGATGTTACTCCAGATGCTATTCCCAGCAGGACAGCTGAGAATTCAGTTCCTAGATGTTCTGGGTTGACACTTGCAAATGCTAAAGATCAGCCTACATTGGGGAGAACCACGGCTAGCACTCAGAATGCTAAGAAGCAGGTGAAATTGAGCCTCATCGCTTTTAGGATGCTCAGGGCAATCCGGCATGGCAGAAAGCCATGGAAGCTGAGATTAGATCCATTCAAAAGAATGCTACATGTGACTTGGTTGATTTAGATGCCAAGAGGTATGCACAAGAAGAGGGAATATATTATGAGGAGACTTTTGCTCCAGTGGCCAAGATGACCACGATTCACTTTGTCATCTCTCTTGCTGCATTTTATGGTTGGTCTATGTACCAAATGGATGTCCAGACCGCCTTCCTCAATGGGGATCTCAAGGAGGAAGCCTAGCATCAGCCCCATGGTTTTGTTGTTCAGGGACAAGAGCACAAGGTATGCAAGCTCAGGAAAGCCTTGTATGGGCTGAAGCAAGCGTCTCGTGCGTGGTATCATAAGATACATCAGTTCTTGCTGTCCCAGGACTTTGTTAACACTCGTACAGAGCCAAATTTATATGTTCTGCAACAAAAATCAGATCTGGCCTTTCTGGTTCTTTATGTTGATGACATCATACTCGCTGGCAATAATTCTCAGCAAATTGCAGCAATGCAGTCCGTTCTTTGTCAGACATTTGACATGACAGATCTGGACCTCTTACACTACTGTCTTGGCATTCAATTTTGGTAAACCCAGGAGGGGAATCCTATGTCACAAATCAAATATGCCAAGGGGCTGTTGCAGAAATTTAAGATGGAGAATAGTAAGCCTATGGCCACTCCATTGGAAAAATGACTCCAGCTGAGTAAGCATGATGAGGCTGAAAAGTTTGATGGTACTTTGTATAGGCAACTGGTTGGTAGTTTGATTTACTTATGCTCTATGCAGTCAGACATTGCCTATGCCATATGGCTTCTATCTCAGTTGATGCATTGTCCCACAGTCATGCATGTGGAATGCAATGAAGATGGGGTACTCCGTTATGTACATGGTTCACTTACCTATGGGCTGCATTATGCTCTAGATGGTGACATTTCTATGAGTGGCTTTACAGACTCAGATTGGTCAGGGGACATAGATGATCGCAGGTCCACTTCCAGCTATTGCTTCTCATTGGGCTGAGCATGTATCTCATGGCTCAATAAGAAGCAAGACCGAGTGTCTCTCTCCAGCAGTAAGACAGAGTACAAAGGTGCAAATTCAGCTACTGTGGAATGCATGTGGTTGAGGAAGCTTCTGCATAACTTGCATCATGCTCAAGATGGTGACACCACTCAGATCTTTTGTGACAACCAGAGTTGCATTGCTTTTGGAAACAATCATGTATTTCATGCTCGCATGAAACACATTGAGAATCACTATCATTATGTGCGGGATTGTATTACAAATGGCTTCATCGACCTCACATATTGTTTCACTAAGGACAATGTGGCCGATATCTTCACTAAAAGCCTGTCAGCACCTCTTTTCACACGACATCGACATGGCTTGGCGAACGAGACATACAAACAATGTCAAGGAGGGTTGTAAAATGACAATGTTTTCTTTTGTACTCCTATAGGTTGCTATATCCACATGTGGATGAATTTGTGCAACCATGGTACTTTAGGTACTTCAAGTACTACTGAGACTAGACTCCAAAGTACTTCAACCATATCATTGAGAAGGGATTTGTAGAGATATCTACAATGATATGGTGTTGTAGGCAATAAGTCAACTATATGGTTGACCAGTACTTGGGTACTATATATACCAAGTACTTGTATTGTTTCATTAGTTGGAGTTCACCTGTGTTCACTTCTTGTTCTCGTGTTCACAACTCTTCTCCATTCTTGTTCCTACAACCTTAACCCAAACCGGACATCGATGTTTGATGAGTGCTTGATAACCCTGGTCGGTGACCATGGAAGGACATGTACCATTTGCTGCCCGAAAAAGAGAGGAGAGTGTTTGAGAAGTAGTTGTTTGTGCTCCTCATCTGTCATTATGACCTCAAAAAAACCCTTGGTTGCATAGTAGACCTTGCGAACAAAAGAGCCATCAAGAGTTATGGTCAACCAATTCCCAATATCTGTAGCAACAATAGGCATACGACCTGGAAAGAAAATAATGACAGCATGTTTGGTTGAATCTTTCCAGGCTTTGCGAGTGTCTTGAAAACCTTCATGCATCACATCATAGACCAATTGAGCTTCAGAGGAGTCATGAATAGGGTCATCCTGATCCTCATACTGCTTTCGTTTCTTGTGTTGTCCCAACTTCTTTCTGAAAGGTTTTTCTCACATTCATATGTAGCCATGTTGATTACTCAACTTACAAAGTGGGCAGCAGATACAACTGAAACTTAGTAGTTTGTATAGAAAACATGGTAGAGGCATGTTCAAGGATGCACAGAAAATGAAAGGAAGTGCCGTACAAAGACATAAGCAGATCGTACGGAATCCCTGCAAGCTATACCGAATTCCTGCAAGCTGTACGAAAACCCTGCCAATTGTACTGAATGGCTACAGACTGTACGGAATCCCTGCAAAGCTGTACGGAAACCCTGTAACGTGGAACAGAACAGTGCAAAAGGAGCAGACCTGCATGGCAGATGTACGGAGGGCAGTACGAACCATGAAAGCCTGCACAGGCCTGTATGAAAAAACGAGCTGTTGACGAAGACTTGGCAAGGGTACAAAACCCTATATAGAGCACTAGTGGGAAACCAAAAGAGGCCGTACGGCCTATATGATCTGAACAGTGAGGAAAAGAGATGGCACGCATGCATAAAATTATGGAGAAACAAACTGCCTTTACAGCAAAGATTGTTTCTTTGGAGATGTTTGATGGGTGTTTTTTTAGTAGGTGTCACTTCGGCTAAGCGCAGAATTGCAAATCCTCATTGTTTGAGGTGTTTCAGTTCTTTTGAGACTGTTCCACATCTTTTATGGCTTTGTCCTTAGTCCAAAGATCTCTTGGACCGTATTTCCCACTGTCTTCAATTGCCCAATACTCTCTCTTTTTTCATTGGGTCAGATTCTAGGCACTATGGACCATTTGGAAGCAGAGGAATCATGTGTTCTTGAGGTAGCCATTGCTCCAACCTTATGAGTTTTTTAGAGCATCGTTATGGCAATCTCTGTATGATGCTTGTCATCATGATGACTTGGATGTATCATCTTTAAAGGTGTTTTCCCAGTGCTTTTGATTTTTTTAATAGTCTTTTCTTTAGACTATTCTCATTGTAAAAACTTTTCTTAATATAAATACAGTGGTTTCACCACACTGTCCCAAAATGAGGTGTGCCAAAATACATCAAGAGAATATTTCAATATATGAGAAGTATACATCATAGTCTATGTACTTAGTTTGCAAACAATCATAGAAAGATTGTTGCAAGGATTGCCTGAAAAAAGAGAAAAGAGAAAAAGTAGGATCACCAAAGACTATGATTTTTGTCATTCCATAGAAATTAGAGTGCCTAGTAGTGAACCCAAGTGAAAAATAAATCAAACTCCTATCTAGGTGGGCGAATCCCAAAAAGCCAGAAAAAATTCCCAAGAAAAGCAATTGGAAATTTGGTTCTTAAATGCTGCCCAAGGAAGCCTAAGAAATCACGAGTGTGAGAGCAAGCGCACACACACACACACATTTTTTTGTGAAACCACTGTATTTATATCAAGAAAAGTTTTTACAATGAGAATAGTCTAAAGACGAGACTATTTTGAAAAATCAAAAGCAGTGGGAAAACACCTCTAACGATGATACATCCAAGTCATCATGATGATAAGCATCATATAGAGATTGCCGTAACGATGCTCTAAAAATCTCATAAGGTTGGAGCAATGGCTGCCCCAAGAACACTTGATTCCTCTGCTTCCAAATGGTCCATAGTGCCAAAAATCTGGCCCAATGAAAAAAGAGAGAGTATTGGGCCTGTACTGTAGTAAGCCTGCCAAAAATCCAGAAATATTTCCCAAAACAATGACCAGGGAAATACAGTCGAAGACAGTGGGAAATACGGTCAAAGAGATCTCTGGACTGAGGACAAAGCCATAAAAGATGTGGAACAGTCTCGAAAGAACTGAAACACCTCAAACAATGAGGATTTGCAATCTTGCGCTTAGCCAAAGTGACACCCACTGAAAAAACACCCACCAAACATCTCCAAAGAAACAATCTTTGCTGTAAAGGCAATTTATTTCTTCATAATTGTTGAAGATTTGACTTCCACGAGATTTATGCAGATGCCATAGAGTATTCCCATGCTGAGCAATCCATGGAGAAGGCAAAATCAACCTATAAACTTTCATAGAAGTAATAGCTTGCAAAGAAAGTGGGTGTAAGCCTGGAGTAGCAGATATGAGGTGCCAATCTTGAAGTCTATGAGATTCATCAGATGGAGGAATTGGGAGAAGGGGCTGCAATAAATCTGTTGGAATATGAAGCCAAAATGAGTCTAAAATGAGTATTCTAGGTGGTCTAGGTGTGTTTTATAGTCTAGTGAGTCCTAGACATGCCACGTGTCATATTGGGAGTTATCCCATATACACTATGGCTTTCTAGAGTCTAGTGTCACACTATATAGTATTGTACTTGCCTATTGTCTATTACAGCAGTCAACATCAAGCTTTATATATTGAGAGTATTTTGGTTATCATTGCCTAGCACTTGTTCTTTCATTTTCCTTTCCATTTTGCCTTTCATTATGCTTTGCACATTTCCATTCCGTTCCTAGCTAGCTACTAGATCTCTTCATATGGTATCAGAGCTAGCTTTCCTCAAGGAATGAGGAGGCCTTGAAGCCCATCTCAGACCTATGGAGAGGCTAGCTTCTTCCATTCTAGTTCTTTGAGCTCCACTCCTCCACCACCCAAGCCTCACCAACAATGGCAACTGAGCTCAGCTCCATGGTTCGTGGCAGCTCCTTGCTCAGCTCATAGGCGCCATTCTTTTGCCTACTGCCCAGCCGCAGCAAGCAGCAAACAGCCCACCGTTCAGCCCACAGCAAGCAGCAAACAGCCCGCTATTTTTCTCGCTATTCTCCCCGCCATTCTGCTGCTCCTCTGCCCGCTCCTCTGTTCGCCATTCTGCTCTCCATCTGCACGCACCTCATGCCCACGCTGATGCTCACGCACCTCCCGCTCACGCTGTCCATGCAGCTTTAGCTGCTGCTGCTGCCCACGCTCTTCTCTTGCTGCCCACGGAGCCCTATCCACCAGCCCCCTTGCTGTTGTGCTGTCCCGTTTTGTGCTGCAGACCTGCCCCAAATCTGCGCCACTTTTTAGCCCACGTAGCTTTGCTCTCACTTGCTGTCCACGCTGCCTCTGTCTTCTTTGCCCGTGAGATCTTGACATTACTCCTTCACGTGACTACTCCAACATTGGTAAAGACTTCCCGAGCTAGATGTGAGTTCTCTGATACTACTCTGACACACTCTTTGATTAGTGCATTACATCGAGTTTGATGTAGACCACTCTACATCAACAAGTGACTTCTTCAACATTGCTTATTCGATCGGTGCTTGAGGTACTTCACATTGATTGACTTTCCGATTTGTCGTGGTACTTGAGGCTTCTACTTCAACATTGGTGACTCTCATTCTGGCATTTTGAGAGTCATCATGTAATTGCTCCATGTAGCTATCCCATGGACTTCACCGATACATCTTTTGGGGCATTCCTGCCTAGCGCTTCGACATGATCATCGTCTCGCAAGGATGTGCACACGTGTGCAATGGATACTTGGAGGACATCTCTTTCATAAAGAGAGAATTTTATTACTATAGCTTGATGTACTTTGGGGTCCTC